>NC_056734.1:356351649-356411649 GCF_019279795.1 Protopterus annectens | reverse complement strand
ATGGTGTTTATAGTGTATCAACATATGTGGGTTAGTAATAGTCAACACATTCCAGGGTTAGGTATAACAGCATGTATAGATATTACCATTAACCCAGATACTAGATACAGAACAATTGCATAGCAAACGGAACACTTGCATATATGAGACCACAGTGGTAATAACAACAGCATGCAGGTACACAGATGGCACCATGCCACCAATGTTGGAGTATTTCAACATAGTTGTTCGGATTACTTTCCTAGTCAGTGCTGTTATCTGTACCTTACAAGTATTACTACAGTACCCTATTACCTTGGTTTGGACAGTGATATGGCTGTCATCATCTTTATACATGAACTGGTTTTACCTGGAGTATACACCTCATACCTGGTATACCTGTGGAGGAAATGTTTGTTAATACTAATTATCTGTTTCTACACATACTCCCAGATTCCAGGTTGATGTTATGCACATACCTGCCCATCTCTTTTTGCACAGTCTCTGGCCATGTCTTGACCACATTCAGGTGAACCAGGACATATGTAGACTATTGCCCTCTTCAGCTTTTAGTGACTTACAAAACTCTTATGCAGGATTTCCTAGACAGTTATATTATGTAGCACAGTGTGGGTGACAGTGATCAGTGATACCTTATTATTCAGAGCAACTGCAACATTCACAATTCCATACAATACCAGAGTAAACAATACCAGTACAGGGTATCAAGCTTTTATTTCTCGTCACAGTGTTCGTATTTGATGTACCTGTGGGATCAATGTTTGTTAGCACTACCTGAATGTTGCCACACAAAGTACCAGATTTCACATTAGTATTATGCACATACATCTCACTCTGTTACTTTACACACTCTGGTCACAGCTTGACAACATGGAGCTGTAGATAGGACATACTTGGCTTATTACTCTCATAACAGTTTTGGGAGTTGCTAGAGTGGCAGGTCTGTTCTCATAGATGTGTGACAATCAGTTGTATTTCCTGTTTGCTGGTCATGCATCTGGGATCATCCCACTGATTTCCCAGGGGGACAGGGTGACAGGCAGCAGATATGGGCCAATTTACTAGATATTCTGGACATATCTGTACAGTTGTGGGGTATGATTCTGCATGCAGACTATTACCACTCCCAGGATTAGAACCATGGCTGTGTGTGCTAAAAATACAAAAGTTCACATCTTAGTTGCATGTGCTATTTGGATTTTGTTGTCTGTGTTTTCACTGTTTTCTGTCTATGTGTCTCTCCGTTGTACTAAATGACCTCTGGGGATTACACCAGTCATGTACAGACATTCCTACACATTTTATTTATGTTGTACAGTGTGGGTAACAGTGCATAATATGACAGTACTATTAAGTGATTGCACATCTACATTACCATATGATACCAGAGTATACACATGCAGTCCATCAGTTAGACCTTTACTGTCAGGCTATTATGCTTTTATTTACATACAAATTATATGAGATTATTCCTGCCGTATTCTCCGGTGTATTCTGTACTTGCCTTAAACAATACAAGTTTTATACTGTCAATTACCTAATTAATGCTTTTAGATTTATTTCCTCTGACAGTACATGCAATAGTATTAATGACCTGCCTCGCGCTGCAACCTCTGCAGGTGACAGCCATGGGCCTCCTGGTTCGCAGCCCACTCATTGCCACTGTGAAGGACATAAGAGGAATATTTAGCCATACCTATCCATAATATACATGAGCTGGCAATTATTACACACATAGTGGAGTGATACACACAGCTGGGCAGCCCCTGCTGTCCTAGCCTTTTGGATCCACTGATCCAAGAGATCACCCTTATGCCATTTCAGGTTGGCATAGTGATGCCTGACCTGCTCACCAGTTCGGGGTATGCCAGTGGCACTGGTGAGATCATGGGCGAGATGGTCCCAGGCTTCCGCCTTATATTGGGAACCCTGGTACTGGCCTTGCAGCAGTCTCTGCTCATGGTCTTTGAGAAGGACTCCTGCCATGATTCTGGACTCCTGGATGCCCCAGCGCTGCATCCAGAAGCACACTCCCTCTCCCCTTTCTGCCATGGTGCCTGCAAGGGGAAGCTACAGCCAGTTATGAGATGTATTCACACCTGTTGGGTTTAAGTAAGGCCAAATTCCCACACTTTGCCATGATTGGTCGGTTTTGAATTGGCTAAGCTATGGGCAAACCTGCTTACCTAAGGTCTGCATTTTTTAAAGGGGTATACCACTGAGCACATTGGGTTAGCTGGCCTACACATTGCTTACGCCAACTAATCTGGCCAGTGCAATGCTTAGCATTGCTTAATATTTAATTTGCATTATAATTGTTTTTTGGCATTGATTTATTATTCATTACATTACATTATATATATATATATATATATATATATATATATATATATATATATATATATATATATATGTGTGTGTGTGTGTGTGTGTGTGTGTCTGGTATCCATGATTCATTTGTACGTACACTTTATGGAGTCCTTGTGTTTAATTAGGGACTTCAACACTCTATTACAATTACACCTCACATCTGGGCTTACTGCTGTACTCCAGTTCACATATTATGTTATGTAGTGGGTTATAGAACATATGACTGTATACTGATTACTTTCACATGTTCAGTTTGATTCTACTATAGTGAGGATTTGTTTGGTGATACCTCATTTTTATGTGCTGCTGTGATGGCTTGGTGGTTAACTGCTGTGACTATAGTGTATAGGGTCCTGGGTTCAAGCCTGCTTGTTTTGTTGCTGGGCAGAAAAAGGGCCGTTGGATACAGAGTGATTAAGGCACTTTTAAGTGAGTTTGCGCGGGTTTGCATGGGGGTAAGCACTGCTAACCTCTGGTTAATGATGCTTACAAAGTGTTAGGTTCAATATTGCTTAACCTGTGTGCACATTGCTTAGCCCCACACAAACAGACTTAAACCCGCTTACTAGTGCTTACATATGCTTACTACTGCTTAATAGTGCTTACACTTGCTTACTAGTACTTACTCCCGCTTACAACTGCACTGATTTAGACAGTAATGTCTAATGATTCTTGGGAAGGTGGGGGATTTGGAAGCTGTATGGAGTTATCATTCATTACACATTTTACCTTCCATTTGTATCCATGATTCCTGTGTGCATATACTGTATGGGGCACATTTGATTATCTGTGGATTTTGCAACATTATGACACTGACACCTCACATCTGCATTTAATGCAGTACTCCAGTTCACAAATATATGTTATTTAGTAGGTTATGCAACTAAAATTTTGGTCATAATGTGATTTGACATGGAAAATGCTGTAGTGGGACTCAATCTTGGAATGCCTGCTTAGAAGGTGAATGCTCTGCCCACTACACTATTGCTATACTGCTTCATTTGCATATATCATCCTTGCTATCCTCTTCAGCCATTTAAGCTGCATTAACTGTAACTAAGCAATGGGCAAACCCGCACACCTACGGTTAGATTTAATCGGATTAATAAAAAAATGGTATGTTCATTTTGTTTGTATTTACTATTGTTGTACACATGAGGGGATGTTGCTGGGGGTATGCGGACACCAATGAGTGGTCTCACTCATTTCTTTGGCCTTTCTGCTATTCTTCATTGCGGGAGTGTATATTCTGAGAGCTCTGCTCTCAGCCACGCCCCCCTGCACTCTTACATGCTTAGTGTAAGATTTGGAGCAGCGGGCCTTCATTAATATGCATGGCGCGCTGCCGTCCTGCTCCTAAATGGCTGCTTCCATGCAGGACTAAGCTAGTCCTGCACAGAAGATTAGTAAATCTGGGGATATTAAAAGACAAAATTATATTAACATTACTTATAGGAGGGTGAATTTTTTTTTCTTCAGGATATGTTCGAACAGGGTCAAATAAGTCAAGATGTTTTTTTTTTTCTTTTTTCTTCTTCTGTGTTAAATTTCCTATTATTCCAGCAATATTTGGAATCCTGAAGATTCACAATAATCTAATAAACCCACCCATGAGACCTATGGTAAATCCAAGTACTTCCAAATTACACCCCCTGAAGAACTATATTGACATTAAAGTAAAAGACCAACGCAATGTCTATACTCATTTTTACAGTGATTTGTGGGATTTTTTTTATAAAATTACATGATGTAGGTTATTCTGAAAAATTAGTGTTTCTGACCATTGATGTGGTAAACTTATTTAATGTTATATCACACACTCAGGGTCTGGAATGGCTTTGTGAGCTCCTAGTAGATACTGCTGAATACAACAATGATGGTATTAGAGTACAATTCTGTTTACATTGAAGGCCAGTATTTTCAACAAAGAAAAGGTGTGGCAGTGGTGGCATCTTGTGGCCCTTTTTTTGTCAACATTGTTATTTTACAGAGGGAAAAGAAATTTGTTTTTAACAAATTTATACATATCCCTTGGAAATTATGCATCTGCTTTTGGATGACATATTTATTGCATGGGAAGCCACTGACAAGGAAATGGAAGATTTGATGACATATTTCATAGATTCATAGGTGTGTACTAGGCTAATGGCCCTGGAGCTTTACAAGCCTAGCCCATAGAAGTGCCCTGGCATCTTGCTGCCTGACATTAGTTCCCAGTGCCTCTATCAAGTAGAGCCACTGGAGTGATCCCAGCAGTGAACTTTCTATTTCCCATCCACTCATCAAGATTTCTCTTGAATAGGGCCAGTGAGGTGCTCTGCTTGACATGTATGTGATGTCTATTCCAGAGCATGGGCAGTCTCTGGGTTATGAACCAGTCCTTCAAGCATGTTCTGTTGATTGTGGTAATGAAGTTGGGGTCTCTGGAGCATGTGGTGTGGAGAGATTGGGATTTCTTTAGATGTAGCCGCCTTTCTAACAGAGCTGGGTCAGGCATTGCTTTGTAAGTAAAGCAAAGATCACCTCTTAGTAGATGATATGAGACAGAGAATAGCTGGAGTTGTTTGAGTTTGTCAGTGTACGACATGTGTTTAAGGCCTAGGATCCTCTTCGTGAGGTACTTGTGTGGCCTTTCCAGCTGAGGTACATGTTGAATGAGGCATTATACTCGATGATTGGCCTAATGAGGGAAGAGTAGAGAGAGATAATGACCTCTTTCTTCCTGGAAGCAAAACCCTTGGTAATGAGATGAGCCATATAAGTAGGAGTTTCTGACAACAGTGGCAATGTGGTGATCAATGGAGAGGTTGCTGTCAACCTGTGTCCCCAGATCTCTTAGAACACCTTCAGTTTTCAGTGGGATCCCATCAATGTGGTAATTAGTGGAAACTGAGTTTTTCCCAAAGGGGATGATGACGCATTTTTTGGCATTAAGCTTAAGACCATGGTTTTGACACCAGTCATTAGTCTCAGTGAGGCCTTTCTGTAAGAAATTTGAATTCCACTTCTACTTTTCTAAAATTTACTTACACTTATAGTTTTCAGTGTATTAGTTATTTGGGTGTTTTAATTACAAAAGATGACATCCATAAAACTATTGTAACATCTACAGAAAACACACTTACTCAAATGCACTATTGCATTATGATAGTTGTTACCTCGAACACCTGAAGAGGGGATCATTAAGGGCCAGGTCATGAGATTGGCCAGGATGGTCTCAGATAATAGGCAATTTGAAAAAAGAGGGGTACAAATTGGCTGAGATGTCCTACTCCAGAAGTTACTCTAAAACACTAGTGATTAAAATTTGCAACAAAGTCAATAAAATGAGAATTGAATGAGCTTTACTACCTTTATTGCATTCAACACATATTCATATGTTAAAAGATAATGGTGTCAGTAACAAAAGTGATTTTAAATGTGCTTTTGTAACAATGTACACCCAGGATTATGGGGGCATTTTAGATATATTAAAAAAGAATTGGAGTATTTTCACATGTTTTAGTAGTTTACTGGACATCCTGGGGAATAAACCCCAAATGATGTACAATATTGGGAAATCTATGAAAAGTTTTTTTAGAAATGGGTAAATATTCCCATATGGGTACCGACAAGAAGAAAGGCACCTTCAAATGTGAGTTTGTAGTCAGTGGAAATTTATTTTAGAGAAGGATAAAGTGGTCATAAAAGGGAAGGCTGTACATTAATCTTTCCACTTTACTTGTAATTCAATGGAAATTATTTCTTTGGCTAAATGTTTAAACTGTACCAAATTCTATGTAGGCAAAACCCAATGCAGATTTAAAGAGCATATCTACGGACACAATTAAAAACAAGAACATTAAGAATTCTTAGTTTAAACACTTAGCATCATACTTTGATCACAAGTTTGTTATTTTATTTTTTTTTTTTGCATTGATATGGTGCTTAAAAATGTGAGGGTGGACCTTCGGCAGATTTAATTGAACAAAAAGAGACCTGATGGCAGTTGAAAGTTAATGCTTGTGTCCCTCCAGGTGTTAATGAACATATTTCAATTGCAAGCATACTAAAGTTAAATTCTACAAGTTGTAAGGTGATGAATATTTACAATAGTTCATTTATTAATAATTTGTATATGAAAACATTTTTGTCCTTTTACTAGGGTTTTATTAACAGGAAGTTTCAATTATTGGTTGGTGCAAAGTCATATGATATTTTGGTGGGGTATTAAAATTGTGTAAACATGTTGGTTAAAATAATTCTGATGAAGTCTATGTTACAGTTTGATGAAAGTGTTTAATTTTGTTTTTTAGTAAATTTTTGCAGCACTTGCATGGCTGCATGTTCCTACTGCCTGGATTGTGAATTTGTTATTTTGCTTCTTGGTTTGGATTATCAAAGACTTCATGACTATAACACCTGTAATGTCACAGGTTCATGCATAGGTGCTTTCTGTTTGTATCAAATATGAAACTATCATCCACTTACACAGTCACATCACAAAGAAAAAGTGAATAAAGTTAACTTATACTATCACTTTTCTTTCTCTGCAATTACAACACAAGGGGCCATTCAGTATCGGTAAATCATTGTTGCTTCATGCTGCAAAGCAATTTCTTTCCTCCACCCACTTTGCTCTCATTTAAAACTTCTTTTCAGCTCATACAGTGTACCTCTTTCATTCCTTAACAGCCTTTCTCTTGTAATTTCTCAACAAACCCTATTATTGCCTTGCATTTTCTTATTCTGTCTTGCATTATTCCGAAGACATCCAATGTCATTCTCTGTCACACTTTAAAATGCACATATTTGGCTAACATCTGACAAAGCAAACTCATTTTCCTTCTCACTCACTCTGGCATCAGCTATATCAGCATTATTTTAATATTGTGGTTATTGTAATTTTACTGTGGCTTTATCATTCTTCACTGAACAATTTTAGATACCACTGTTATACCTTCCTCATTCCATTTCAAGTAATTTTGCTGTAGTTTCTTTTACTTTATATTTTAATGATATTTTGCTCTTTATTACTACGTTGCTGTTTTCCACACAGTTCCCTCTCATTATGGTCCCATCAAGTAATGAACCCACATTGGTGTTCTTTCACAACATCCACTTTGCATGTTTTTTTAACTAAAAACGCTGAAAAGGATTACTTCTTAATAAGACAGAAAATGGAGCCAGCTGTCTTTTCTTTAGCACAGTAATGCAACTACGGAAACAAAAATCACTGCAGCATTTTTATCTCCTTAAATTACATGCTGTTTCTAAATAACAGGTAGTTTCTCATAATCAGTTCAAAAGTAGTAGTTGCAACTGGCAAATGGAACATGGAAGTGCTTATGTGTGATAATACTATACATATAAATCTATGATGATCTGTCAGAAGAATATGTTCTGTTGGAGCATTTCTTTTAGATACGTAATAGTGTAATCTCACACAGTATCTTATGTCTTGTGCACTAAAGCACAGTGAAGGAATTTGGTTAGAAGACACACAAAAATATATTTAATGATCATAAACATAGTATAAATAAAATTTGTTGCAAATATGATCATACATTCTGAGGTAGAGGTGGCAAGTTTCAAATCAAGGTTGCAACTAAGCATGCACTGCTTACTTTTAATATACATATATTATCCAGGTAAATACATCAGGAACAATGGTCACTTTTCATGGAAAAACCTGGATGTTCTGTCTTGCAAAATGACTTGCTCAGTTACTCAGTAGGAAAATCGAGACTCTGGTAATTAAACCCAGGCGTACAGGATAAAGCCTATTAGCAGCTCATAGCCTTAAATAATCTATTTCAAACCATGTTGTAAAAATTAATATGACAGTATTTTGCCTTTCTGAAAACTGCAAATCATCTCGACTTAATATATTACATGATTATTCATAATTTTCCTTAGTAAAACATACATGAAATCTGCTGCAGATTAACTTTTTTTAGTGCTTAATGCACAAAATTTGATTTATGTTTCGGGCAGCATACAAAATAACACAGAGAGACATAAGGGGTATATGAAGTAAACATAAACAACTAATCCAAAAAAACTTGCATTTACTGTTTTGCCAGCTAGCTATGCTGGCATATATAAACATGTACTACCCTACTCTCCCTGGCAAAGATGCACAGATGGCACTATCTCACAATATTACATCTCCCCCCACTTTAAAAACTCAAGCTAGTTTTTCACCTCCCCCCACTTTAAAAACTCAAGCTATTTTTTCAAGTGACCCTGGAAAAATGTTGCTTGAGAGAAATAGGCCTGTCTGGGAACACATTAACCTACACCCTGTCTTAAAACCCCATCTGCATTGGCATTGATGACCTCATTACAGCGCTCCACTGTTCATGTCATATGCCTGCAACCCTAGGCTCCACCTTAATAACTTGGCTTTTTGCTGGCTGGCATGATGTAGCCATGTTAAAGGATTGTGGTCTGTAACCACAGTGAATTTCCTTCCATACAGATAGGGCTGAAGTTTCTGCACTGCTCATACTATGGCTAGATATTCTTTTTCTACAGCTGCATAACATTCTTCCTTGGGTTGGACTCTACAGTTGAGATATAGAACTGGGTGTTCTTCCTCTCTGAGGAAACCTGGCTGAGTACAGCCCCCATCCCATGGTTCAAAGCATCTACCTGCACAAAAAATTCTTTGCTGTCATTTGGACTGGCTAACACAGGGGGTCCTCCCAAAGCCCCTTTCAACTTTTGGAATGCCTGCCATCTACTGCAAATACTCAGCACCAGGGCCTCCCTATCATGGTAAGGCTTCATCATGTTAAGATGGTACAGTTTGTGCCACTACCTCCTTCCTAGCATCTTTACCATGTAATTAAAATACCTGGCCTCCCTTACCACTTCCAAGGGTCTCTCCAAAACTGCCTGTAGCTTATTATGTCTGTCAGGAATGAGCACCATAATCTGTTGTCCCACAGCATACTCTCAATCTCAAGCATTCCTGTTATACCAGACCTATTTTTGCTGTTGGGCTCCTGCCAGGTTTTCCTGCCAAGCCCATGAGCTCCATAACCTTGTCCTGAAGGTTAGAACATATGCCATAACAGATTCCTTGTGAGATTCACACTCACCCTCCCACTCATTATGAATCAAATCTAAAGGCTGCCATCACCCTATGCCCATACAGCAACTCAAAGGGTGAAAAAACCTGTGGATTCCTGGGGTACCTCTCTGTATGCAAACAGCGTATGGGACAAATATGTGTCCTATTCTCTCTTATGCTGGTTTGCAAACACCTGTAGCAGGTTCTTTAGTGGAGAGTTTAGCCTGTCCACAAAATCATTAGTCTGGGGGTGGTAGGGTGTGGTTTTTAGGTGCTTCATCCCACAGTGCTTCCACAGACAAGCCAGCAGGTCTGACATGAAATTGGCATGTCTTTCAGTCAGTATTTCTTTTGGGAAACCTACTGTGCTGAAAATCTATAACAAAGCATTTGCCACCTTCTCTGCCTCTATGGAGGACAGAGCTACCACCTCAGGTTATCTAGCAGTATAATCTACTAACACCAGGATATAATTCTTCCCTGTGAAACTTGGGCTACTCAGAGGCCCCACAATATCCATAGCTACCCTCTGAAATGGCTCTTCAATCACAGGCAAAGGCATCAAAGAAGCTTTGACCTTACCTCTTGCCTTGTTTACTATTTTCCAATACCCCCAGGTCCTGTAATACCCTTCTGCTTCCCTTGCAATCCCAGGCCAATAAAAGTTCTGCATAATACGTTTTTATATGACCTGTAAAAAGGATATCATGGGCTATGGCTAAAAGTGCCAGATGGTAGGCTCTGGGCACTACAAACTGCTGTTTCTCTTCAACCTCTAGACCTCCCTCAGGGTTCCACTCTCTATACAGTAATCCTTTGTTCCAGTATACAATCTCTCCTTTTCCTTGAGACTCAGCTGCCTCCTTAGCTACCTACCTCAAACCTCGTAATTTATGGTTCAGAAGCTGAGTCTAACTTAATTCTATAGTTGTGACACTTTCCAGCTCCTTTTCCACTGGAAGCCTGGTCTATTCTGAGAATGGTGCCTCACTGTTAGCCTGGGTACTATTATTCACCTCTGCCCTTGCACTCACCCTGTCCATGGGAACATCAGTACCTACCAGCATGTATAGCTTGCTTTCAGGCTCACTGCTATAGGGTAGCTTCCTTCCTGAAATAGCCATCTTGCCAGCCACAGCTTCAGGTGTGGGGTCTATCTGGGTCTCCCCAAGGCTACCTGACCCACATGACTGTCTCCAAGTCTAATTGCATGTAACTGCATGCACACAAGGTACTGCATTATCAAGACATCCGCAGGGATATCCTCAAACACACCTATCTGCTTGCTTCCTTTTCCAGCCCCTTAGTCAAGGTGAACCCTGGTCAAAGGTATTTGGAATTGGGTCCTTCCTAAAGTTCTGACTGGTGTGGACTGCCCAAGCAAGTACTGCTCCTCTTTAACCACTGCAGGCTTCACAGTGGTTATATCCGAGGCTATGTCTCTCTTAGCTGTGGCCTGTCTTTCATCCACAAAGATAAGATACAAACTTCAGTGATAATTTGGTACCCCTGTTGTCTTCAGACAACTTACCAATGGCATGTTGTTATTCCCACTTGCTGGCTGCTTTACCTTTTTTCTGCACCTTGTCTCAGTGAAAATTTGCATGATATGTGGCCCCTCTGTTTATATTTAAAACATCTAACCCTTGGTCTTGGCTGTGTATGTAAACTAGTGGCTTCCCCAGTTACTGGTGTACTCTGTTGGGTTGGTTTAGGCTGCCCACCATGGGTTCCCCTATAACTATGTGCAGTGCTGTGTATCCCCTTCTTGTGCAGTGATGCCTTGCTTGCTAAGTAGAGCTACCCTTTTCTCCCCAGCTCATCTGCAGAGTTACACTCCCTGTCTGCCAACCAGAGTCTCATGTCTTCAGGCAAAGTGTTAAGGGCTTGTACCCTCACCAAAAGGTCTGCCAGCCCTTCAACAATGGTGACCTAACACCCACTCACCCACCTATGAAAATAAGTACTTAACTTAGAATATAATCATATACACTTTGATCTGCCATGCATCTATGCTCACGTAACTTTTTTCTGTAAGCTTCAGGTATTAACTTTAAACATTCCAGTAAACATTGTTTTACTTTAACATAGTTTAAACAGTCAGTATCAGACAATTTAGAAACAGCAGTTACAATTTTACCATGGAGTAAGGGGGTCAGGAACCGTACTCAGAACCCTTAGTCAACATTATACAGTTCACATACCCTTTCAAATACATGACTAAAACTATCAAAAACATCACTCTTAGTAAACTGTGGAAGGAATTTACTGAACTTTATTACTTTGGGGTTTGGTAATTCCCTTCCACATTACCCTGCCAAAGAGTCTGCATCTCCCTCTCATGTTGGTGCTGTTTCTCATTTTCTTTGGCCTCAGAATGCCACAGCTTCTCTCTGACCGTCAAATGCTGCAGTCTGTCTGCTGATTCTAACTCCATCTGTTTTGCCTTTTCTTTAGCCTCCAAACACCACAGTCTCTCTGCTGATTCTATCTCCATCTGTTTTGCCAGTCATTTGGCCTCCAGTTCAAGTCTCTTTAATCCAGACAGATTTTTAAGTCATCTGAGGAAGAGGTGAACTGTCCTGTTTTTGAAGACTGCATATCCTCATCACCAGATTGGTTGTCCTTTGTGTTGTTGGTCCATGCTGCAGCTGTGACCAAGTCTGAAATAATTTCCTCTTTAGTCAGGTTAGCATGCATCAGTCCTTTGGCTTCTCACACCTTGGCCAACTGGATCTTTGTCAGCTTGGTATAATCCTCTGCTGACATCCTTGCTTGCTTTCCCTGACTAAGCTAAACTAACAAAAATAAATAAAACTGTTGTGAAAATGAAACTGTATGTTTACCTTGTGGCTGCTAAGAGTACACACACCTTTAGTGACAACAGCCTACCAGCTACTGAGGTTTAATTAATATCCCACCTAGCTGCCACCAATATGTGATGGGTCCCTACTCTGTGTAAGCAATCAAGAAGACTCAATCCTTACAACTGACAGTGGTAAGGGATGGTCACTAAGAGCAAGGATGGATTCTCAAAGTATTTTCAGATGTAGCTCCCTGCACCAAGCACAATTTCCCTTAAAAGCACATAGGGAGCACACTCCAGACCTGGAACTGGAGTCTCCTTCTCTCTTCAGACCCACACAAAACTTTACATTGACCACTTTGGAGCTATGTGTCCCTGTTCCCAGTAGCTGACACACACACTTGGATATTTCAGTTTCACATACACATACACAACTAGGAAAAGCTGGTGCAGATTTACTATCTGTGCCCCTTGCTGCCCAGACTCTCAGGTAATCACACTGCCACCAGTCAGCTACCCTAAGGATCTTACAAAGGATACCGAATAAAATTAATATTAATACAAATGGTAGAGTGTGACCAAAGCAGCAAGTCTTTCAGGAGCAGCCACAGTGTCAATAAAACAAGCATAAGTACTCTCAAGATATTAAAAGTATTCTCTAAAGGCCATCCACAATGAAAGGCATTAACATATTTAATAATAAGTAATAAAACAGAAAACAGGAGTATGCTGAATACAATAAACAACAAAGTTTCACCTACAGAAATATAAAATTAATACACTAGGATAGTTTCTCACAAATGCAGAAAACAATACTAATCTATTCTCACTAAATGTCCCTGACTGACTAAAGAATTACTGTTCCCTGACTACTTACTAAAGCAAGGCAATCTGATGTGTGCTGAGTGTCTAACCATAGCAAAAGTCAAATGATGTCTCTCTTGGTCTGTGTGGCTGTGTGAGATATATATCCTGATAGAAATAATTCCCTCAGGTTCCAAAGTGCTGCTGTGAGAGTTCCAAAGAAATCAGATGCTGGTTAGAGGATGACATCAACTCTGGTCATCTGATTCTGCTGCAATACACAAACAGAGCTTTGCTAAGATCTGTGGCAGCATCTGAAAACTATATCACAATTTTGAACTTTCCACCATTCCAGAGTTCTCTGATAAACATACACATTTGATCAGTTACAACAATGCAACCTAATATACATGAATACATTCTTTCTGCCCAGCAAGACCTACTATTTTTTTAACACAAGAAACTTTACAAATATATTTTTAACTCAAACATCTTTACAAATCAGTGTGATAGTAAAATAACATAAAATTATTTACAAAACTGCAGCTAGCTATGCTGGCATGTGTAAACATGTACTGTCCTACTCTCCTTGGCACAGATGTCACTACCTCATAACATCACATGTGTAAATAAATTTGTGGATATAGAACTAGTATTTTCATTTGGTCTGTCCAGGTCAGCCTCCTTCTCCATAAGTGAGGTAATGTTCCAAGACCCAAAAAAGAATCCTCATTATATAAATATACCCACTCAGGCATGGCACATGGCTGGTAGTACAACCATTCATCTTGCTGGTAATTATCCCTTAAGATTGCTGCAGTTAGCTGTTTCCGGCACAGCCCAGTTCACTTATGCAGAAGACACAACATTGAGGTACTTCCCAGTTGATACTGTTTTCTGGGATGGATCCAAAAAGTGTCTTGGTAACCATAATTTGACAAAGGAAAACTTAGATTTTAGCTAATTTCTCATGGGGGGGTGCCTTAATTTTCTGAAAGCGGTTTGTCTAATCAATCATAACAAACCTGTTCACAAAGTCCTACAAGGAGCACAAAGATGAGAGTCCTTGGAGCACACAAATCCCCCCCCCTCTCTCAAGTATATATATATATATATATATATATATATATATATATATATATATATATATATAGAGAGAGAGAGAGAGAGAGACACACACACACACACACACACACACACACGTGTGTGTGTGTGTGTGTGTGTGTGTGTGTGTGTGTGTGTGTGTGTGTGCTATGCATATGCATAAATACAATAATTACTAGTGTGTTAGACATGGTTTGCTCTTGGTGGTGGAGTTTGGTGTGGATATATGAAACTGCTGGTAACAAAGCAATGGAGTTTGATGTGCAAGTGTGAAATTGCTGGTAACAATGGGCATTTGACTCTGCTCACCTTTCTATTATACTTATCATCAGAGAACACCCCATTTTATTCTGTCAATTCTTATGAAATCTCATTTCATTTAGTGTTGTTAACTGAAGAGCTATGATATAAAAAGAAAGTTTTCATTATACTTTTTTTGACAGGCTGGGTGGCCATGCTGTTTTTGCTTTTATAATGTATGTGTGTTTTCAGATTAAATATGATTATAATTATTTTATGGTTTAATAGGAATGGCTTAAATGTGCATATAACTTTGGTGCAAGACTTTAGCTTGATACCTGCTTTTCTGTTCTTTTGCAGATCACAGAACTATGGAGGAAAGGGAGTGCCAGATTTCATATGCTACCAATTATCCACACCATTTTTTTTGGTGTATGACCTTGATAATGATACATATACATTTCACAGGGTGCTACAACTACCAATATTTGAGCTCATGAGGTAAATTTAAATGTGTTTAGATTTTTATCATGTTTCCGGATATTCCTTGAATTTATATTATCTTTTTTTGTTTGTTTGTTAAAATGTACTTTTGATTGCTTGTTGAGATTATTAATGAGATATTTATGATTTGATCTCTTAAGATAGAGGAGATATAGTTTCATACTTTCAAAGTTCTAGGTAAGCTATGCAAAGATCAAAGTACATCATAATACAGACTCTGTGGTCACAGAGCAGGCATTAAAACCAAACATAATCTCTAATGACTTCTTTAATGATTCTTATGAATCATATTTTTTTACTTGCAATGACCTCACAATACCTTGGGCAAAAAAACCTTGATCTAGAAGTGTTTTTGCATTTTTCTATTTGGAAGATATAATTTGTCTCATGAGAAGTTTGCCCTAATTGCAACAACTCGATATTTAACAAATGCCATGTTTCTTCATGATGAAGTGAGTGATATGCTAGTCACAATATGCCAAGTAACCAGTGAAAATTGATAGAAAATAAGTTAAGTTTAGCTAAGCATTCTTGATATCTGATCCTCCTACTCTCCTTCATTTTCTTAGTGAAAATTTTTTTTTACATTTTTCAGTATGGACGGGTTACCTCTTGAATATATACTAATGAGTTGTATTCAGTTATAGATCTAATATAATTTGTAAATAATTTCAGTAGGACTGCAACAGATCTACTCTTTTTTTTCAGAAGGAGACCCATAACATGCTTATATTTTGCCTTAACAGAGCATGCATTTTTTTAAATGTTAAGTTATAACTTACAATCATATTGAAGTCTCTATATTCAGTCTCTTCCTGTATAACACAACCTCCCAAAATAAAAAGTCGTTCAGGTCTAAAATGACCAGAATAGATAAAACTACACTTAGATGGATTGATATTAAAACCCATTTTATTTAACAACTGAAATAGTTCAGACATATATAAGTTGAAAGATGAATAATCTAATAAGGATATTAAAAATGTTCCAAATTTAATTTCATCAGTATATTTAGATGGACAAAAGGTGTCATTAACATGCAAGAAAAATGCATATTTGAACTGTCTAGCACCTAAAATTAACCCCTTTTGGTATATGTCTTATACTTTAGAAGAGTATCAATTATTGTTGCTTGAGGGATACTTTCAAATGCCTTTGATAGATCTAAGAATGCAACCTCCACACTAAGACCATTATATAGGGCTTCAATACTAGTTTCATAAAATGCAGTGAAATTAGTAAAAGTAAATCATTTTCTCATGAAGCCATGTTGTTTAAGATCAACAAATGTTAGTACATTCTTGTGGTTAATTAGATGTGATAATAAACACCTCTCAAAGCATTTGACCATAAGTGATGTTAGACTTAATGGATAATACCAGTGTCATCAAAATATCCGCTCTTACGTATTGGTACCAAGTTTGCCAGCCCCCTTAAGTCAGGAACAGTATGAGTCACTAATATATAAAATAATGAGATTAAAGGGTGTATCAATTGGCCAAAAATGTTATGAATGAAACAACCTGCAACAGAGTCAGGGCCAGCACCACTGTTCTTTCTAACCTTATATAATTGAGCTTTCACCATATCATCTGTAATTAATGGACATAAAGTAAGAGATTTATCTGGAATTTGGATTTCATCAATAACTACAGTCTTTGATTAAATTAAGGTGCTGAAGTAATCACTTAATTAAAACTATTTCAAAAGAATTACAAAGAAATGTACCATTATTAAATAATGCCAAGTTTATTATTAGCCTTTTTGATTCTGCTGATCTAACTATAACACTTTTTAAGATTGGCATTCTCTGATTCTTCATAACCAGTTTTAGATGTCTTAATTTGATTTTTCAATACTGTACAACATGTGCCATTGTTTTTGTTTGGGATCGTGACCCAAATAATTTAAATAATGAGCTCTGTTTCTTTTCTTTCTTAGTAACTATTTAGTTGCCTATTCCACCATGGTGGTAAAATCTATTTTGGCTAGTTCATCTAACTTTTTTGCATACATTTAATAGGTTTAAACATATGCCAGGTAGTTCATGGCATAAAAGAAGCTTCAATGTTCCAATCTAGGCCATAACCTTCTACATAAAGTAATTGATCACTAATCTTCAAGCAGTCATAAATTGTTAAAAACATTTTAAAACTATTAATATATTAATCTACAGTAAAGTCTAAAGCTGTTGATAAGAGGCCCCTAATGGGAGAAGAGAGTTAATATGAATTTTACTAAAACTTTTTTATGCAATAGGTTTAAATTAGGAAAATCAGTCATTGTATCATGATGTCATTAAGACATAAATGTCATGTTCCAATGATGAACTGCATGTTCCGCACTCCCAGTTAATATTAGGAAGATTAAAATCACCTAGAATTATCAGATTTGTCATCCATGAATTGTAAATATTGAGCTTGCAGCTCAACATTCATTCTTTTTTTACTCAAAGAAATGTTTATTAAATGTTGTCCATATCTTCAAATAGATAGAACCATAAATAGTGAAACATTAAAATAATATAACATAATCAACTAGTCAACTATTTACAAAAGAAATTATATACAATTACCTATGTATACAATTTATAACATCATATGTTTCCATATACAATATGCAGTTTGCATTAAGATGCTGTGCTGACTAATCAGATCAATTTGTTTTATCCAATATTTCGCCAACTTTCTGTTAATAAGTGATGTATGATGTTGTCTTATCAGTTCTTTTCTTTACGGTTGCTGCTTCCATTTGAGACATGGAGACTGCAATTTTCTTGAAATCTGGTGGTGGTTTATTCTTCCAGTAAGTTGTTATGGCTCTACATGCAATGGCAAGCAATGTCCACAGTAAAGGATATTTTACTTTTGGAACACATTGTGGTATGGATACATTAAACGAAACTAATGACTTGGTTGACTGAAAAGTATTATTAAAAATTGTTGAAAGAAATAACTAATTTCAGACTAATATTTATTCAGTGAATGGACATCAAAAAATATATGTTCCCAATCTGCTTTTGTATGAATTTTACATCTCCAACAATCAATATGTTTCTTATATATTAGTTCTAATCTATGAGGGGTTATAAAGGATCTATGTAGGAATTTTCATGCATATAGTTTTCACTGAATTGACTTAGTAGTAATGCTTGGTGATAAAAGGATCATTTTTTTTCATTTTTATCAGGATCCTTTTGATTAACCTGTCAACATTCATTCTTGACCTGTAATAGCTACAAATTATATATAAATTTATATCATTAAATCATCCTGGAAGTTCAATGACAAGAGATAAAATGTCAGTATTATCCTGTAAGTCCATGACTTTTTCTATTTTTTTATTAGCTGAGATTGAGGAGGTCAATAAAAAGGCTAAAACATATATGTCCACAGCTAGTTGGGTTTGCCTTTTTTGGCTTGAATATAACCATAAAGACATAAAAAAAAAGTAAAAAAAAAAGTCATAGACATTAAGAAGCCATATAACTAAAACACTTGTTCTTATGGGGTCATTTGGATATATTCCATGGGCCTCCATTACCAGAGGTTTAAGGTATCACACAGTGAAAACTCCAACTTGGCTAGGATTTTCCTACAGTTGTTACTGAATGGTTTGTCTGTGTGACCTTTTTACCCTTTGGTCTGGATGTTATGTGGAATATTTTTCAGGCACATTAATCTTTCTGAGCATCAGCTGAGTTTAAAGATGCAGTGTTTCTAAAGTATAGGCAAACTATTCATTTATGCAGTGCTGATGAGGTCAATACAAAGGCTAAAACATGCATGTCCACAGCTATTGGTATATGGCTTTACTGGCCTGAATATAACCATAAAGACTTAAAAATCAAAAACTTATGAACATTCAAAAGCCAAGTAATTGAAACATTTGATGTTTTTAAGGGGTATTTTGCATATATCCCATGGGCCTTCATTATAGGAGGTTTAAGGTACCACACAATGAAAACTCTAGCCTGGCTGTGTTTTTCTTGTAGTTTTTACTGAATGGTTTATCTGTGTGATCTTTTTGCCCTTTGGTTTGGAAATTAATAATCTATCTCTTAATAAAATAGGGTGAACATTGTCCCTGTCAAGTCATTCAGTTTTGCCAACATATTCATTCTAGGACCTAATCAGGTCAGTATTCTTATTCTGACAAAAATCTCTTAGCCATTTGTAATATAACACTGCATTGGAAGGTTGGTAATTACTGAAATTTGTGGAAAATAGAATTTAACTAAAGCAAATGTCCACTTTGTAGGTATAACACACATGGAAAATATTTTAAATTTGTTGATAGATATGATATAAAAGAATTGCATACAAATCATTTAACCAGCATGAAACACAATAGTACTAAAACTCCACTGGTTTATTATCATCCTATTTAAGGCATCATAAATATCATTAAATGTTGTTCCACCACTGGAGATAATATATTTTTCCTACAGGCCTGATTATTTTATTAATCATGAAATTTCCAATCACAAAAATTCCATTTCCTCTATTTTCTGAAACTGTGATTTCAGTTGTATCAAGAGCAATAATAGGTAGTGCAAACTTATCTTCACTTGCTCTATACTTCAGTTTGCTTTCTTTTGCAATCAGTTCTGGATTTATATCAGAACTACTACTGTAATGCTTTTTTTTTTTGTATTTCTAGTTACCGCAACATATGAAGGCATTGAGTCTGGAAACTGTGGGGCTTTATTTTGATCAGGAACATAATTGTGATGCACTTCACATATATGCCACAGGATAGAATTGTCCATATAAAGTTTTTGCATCAATATATTTTATGACTCTGTGTTGATGCATCACATATTTGCTTGCCCTGAGTACAAGATGTACAGCAATATTCCACCTTGGCAATCGTCCATAGAATATAAAGATCACAGAGGGTATCTATTTCATTAATTTCAGCAAGAAAGTCTCCCACTCATGGTGCAATGGCCATCCTAAGCCCTGCTAACTGTACTTCCAAGTTCTCTAGAACAGCATATTTATTACAAATGGAGAGTGCAAGATTTGAAAACAAGCTCCAGTGTAACACATATATTCTGCACTTACAACATTGAAATACTGTACCTTCTTCAGTTAATGATTGAACTGAGGCATTTGCAAGACAATCCATGATTAAACAATAACAATTCTTGTTAATTTAAATTTAAACAAAGCTAAACCCTCTTATAAACAGTTTATGCTAATATGTTTTTCATATCCCAGATTTTAATCCTGCCCTCTGCTCTTCTAGCCCCAGACTGCAACCACTGTTGCCCAGGTCTACTCATACTCACAGATACATGAATAAAAATAAAAAATCACAGCCCCATTAGGCTTTTATGTCAGTGGCCGAGTTAAAAAAATCAGGCAAAGTAAAAGAATTAAATGAAAATCAAAATAAAGCAGCTCAGGCTTCCCAAAATAAGGAACGCTAAAATAAATGCACATGAATTGGAAATAAAAGATTTTTTCCCCCCTTTACACACTTGATGGTTCACAATATGACTGTCAAAGAATCCACACATGTACTCAAATGCTTAAATATGATCACAGACCCCCCCTTTGAGTTGTTATGTATGTTCCTGAGTAAAGAATTAGGCAAGGTGAACAAAAGAAATAAAAATAAAACAGGTAGTGCTTTAAAACACAAGGTGCAAGAGGAAAAAACACAAACAAAATGAAACTAAAAGTGTTTCCTCTTTTTGCACACTTGTAGATTCACAATATGGCTGTCAAATAATCTATGTAGACATTCAGATGTATAAATGTAATACATGACCACCCCTTTTTGGCTGTTATATCAGTGCCTGAAAAGAGAATCGGACAAGGTAAAATATATGAAAATAAAAATAAAGCAGCCGGTGAGTCTCAAAGCAAGAAACACTAGGATAAATGCACATAAAATGAAAATAAGTTTTGCATCTCTTTACATACACTTGCAGATTCACAGTAGGACTATGATAGTTATACCACTTTTGTGTCATCTCAAATAGGTCAGCAATACAGCTTTCTGTTCATGTCATTATCCTGTACCAAAGCCTTATATGGACTGTATAAACGTTATTTTTTTTTTTTTCTCATCTAATGACTTTTATCTTGTTGTCTCTTATGCTTCATTTCCCCCCACCATAGCATTGTAAATCATTATGCTTTAACTATAATCTTAAATCAATAACTGACATGTCTACTGCAGCTTTGCTTAATGCATTGCCACTAGTGCAGTTATGCTTTATGTTGTATTCAGTTTGAAATTGTACTTCATGTACTGACAGATTTGTTTTTCTCACAAGATTTAGTTGACCTTCACTTATTTCAATTTGCATTTAGGCACATACTATGCCAGTAGAAGCCTGCAATGTTTTTTTTTTTGTTGTATTATTTCACATAGTTTACCACTGTGGCTGTAGAAGCTATCATATCAAAAATAACCACTTACATTCATATGGAAAATATGATGAAAATTATTAATAATATCGAATCCAACCAATGATTTTGCAATTATTAAGCATTTGTATCTCTTTTTTTTCTGATTTGTATTGAACCATGCTATTTGATTTTGGTTTGCTTTTGTCAAACAATCATAATTATGTAGTCAGAATCATGGGCAACAAAAGTAATTGCCAGCCTGTTTAAGATGCTCTATATACATTGCAGGTGATATTTTTAATGAAACTTGCTTTTGAAAAGCATAGAGCAGCCTTTGGTCATACTAAAGTCTTTTTTATGTAAGTGCACAGAATACAAAGTTAAATGATTTGCCTGTACTTTGTTAGCCTATTTCTGCAGTGAAATCAGTTTTACTTCATTTGAATCATTTAAATAAAGCATCAATTACCATTTGAAAATGTTAATCTGCAAAGTCAGAAATGTCACAAGATGAAAAGTTGTGAATTTCACTGCCTGATCATAGGATCATAGGAAGTTACTAGGCTATTGGCCCTGAAGCCCTTATAAGCCTAGCCAAGAGTTCATCCCATATTTAGACAAGTCAGCACCTGATGCCCCAGTCCAGCAGGACACGTGTAATTCCAGGGGTGTATTTTCTGTTTCCCATCCAATTATCCAGGTTGCACTTAAATAGGGATAATGAGGTACTCTGCTTGACGTGGAGAAGGAGTCTAGTCCAGAGATGTGGGATTCTCTGGGACACAAATCTGTCCCACCAACAAGTCCTACTGAGGTCACAGACAAGCTTGAAGTCATGCATGCTAGTTACTTGAGTGGAGCTTGACTTGTGGATATGCAGCAGTCTCATCAAGGCAGGGTCTGAGATTGCTTTCTATGCCAGACAGAGGTCACCTCTGAGGAGTCTGTAGGAAACTGAGTAGAGGGACAGGGCTTTTAGCCTGTCAGTGTAGGATAGATGTTTGAGGCCCTTGATTCTCCTGGTGAGGAACCTCTATGGTCTCTCCAGCTGCTGCATGTGTTTTGTGAGGTACATCCCAAATGGGATGTACTCAATAATGGACCTTATAAGGGAAGAATACAGGGATATTATTACCTCCTTGTCCCTGGATGAGATACACTTACTTATAAGGTGGGCCATGTAGAAAGCTTTCTCTACAATGGAAGCAATATGGTGTCAACCTGGGTGCCCAAGTCCCCTCACTACTGATTGCATACTTAGGACCTTGTTATTAATATGATAATTTGTGGGGACATCATTCTCCCCATAGGGGATGATGATGCAGTGACTTTTTTTGGCTGGAAAACTATCAGTATTCCTCTATGGCATACACTTCTGTTCATAAATACAACAGTATTTTATGAATAAATCCCAGTAAATCATCTGCTGTTATTTAAAATAGCCAACTCTATTCATAGTGATTAAGTGCTTCAGAGTTTTACAATGCATAGCATGGTCCTTTCCTCTATTTCAAACTTTGCTTCAGTAAAATAACATATAATAAGTAAAATACTTGGTCATTTTTCTAGCATATATAGTTTTTACTTACAAACTTCCTTTATGTAGAATATTACTTTTGTTAAAAATAATAAATTCACCACTCCTTTATTAATGGTATAAAATTATGTATCACTTGGCCTAGAGTTTTTCCTTAATATTTTTATTAAAAGTTTATGTAAAAGAACAAACACTTTAACATAAAACAAATAACTACTACACACACACACACACACACACACACACACACACACACACACACACACACACACACACACACACAGTAGCATTTACATTAATTATTGTGTATATCAATAAAAATTATTAAACAACTATGAACTGATCATAGAACATAGATTACTATTTTTCAGTTAATGAGTTTAATTTTATCTAATAATTATATTATATGGTCATTTAATTTGTTTTCATCTTAATAAGTAATCATTCCATTATGGTGTACAAAGGTGACAGCATTCATAATTCTATAAATGATAGCATAATCTGACTTTTCCAGTTCATTGTAATCATTTTCCTGTTTTATTTTCCTTCTGTCTTTCTGTATTTCTTTTTTTTTTTCTGTCAGTAAGCACTAGAGAAGTAAGAATTGAGACTTTGGTGCCTATTTAGGAACTGCAACTTTAAACAACACGAAAAGTTTAGTTAGTGTGAATTTATATGACCATAATGCCTGCAATAAATATTGAATTTTGTCCAAAATGTAGTAGAACTTTGCAATCATATACCATATCCTGCTAAGCTGCTTTGATTATATACTTTCCTTTTTGTATAGAATTTCTTTTTTTTCCCCAAAATGTTTTTATTCATTTTTTATACAATAACTTAACAGTATAGTAACAAGAAAAAAAAAAATAAATTATATGCAATGTCCATAACAACTAACAAAGCAATATACATAGAACACTTAATATTTCTCTAACAGATTAGACAATTTTGTCCAAGCAATTAAATGATGAGTTGTGTTGTTAGTCCTTGCTTTTATAGTAGCAATCTCATTCTTACAAGTGTATTTCACAAGATGAATAAACTCAGCTTTAAAGACAGGAGTAGATTGGGATTTCCAATTTTTAGTAACAATTTTCTTTGCTATAGAGAAGATAGACCATAGTAACATTTTTAGTTTTTATGAATGATTTCAGGACCAGGAATGTTGAAATGGATAAGGGAGTCAGAAATTCTACAGTTGTCATTCCATAGAGCTTCACAAATATATTTAAAGTATAACCAAAATGGGGAAATTATTTTGCAAATAACAACCATATGTATCTAGTTAGCATCAGGGGTCCACTTCTCCAGCATTTCAATTCATCTTTCTTGTACATTATTGATAGTCAATTTGGGGTGAAAAAACATCTATGTAAAAATTCCATGTGTATACATGCTAGAACAGGGAAGATGTGGATTTCTTCACTGGCTATAAACAAAGTTTTTTTTTATCTTTTCAGAGAACACTTGTCTATTAACTTCACTTGAATAATTCCAAAAAGAAACTTCTGTTTTGCTAAAATAATTTCTGAGAATTTTATAAAATAACAGATATGTATGAAGTTTTCTTGGGTGAGCTATTAATATTTGTTGAGATAAAATCCAAGATTTTTACGTTACTCTTAATATATGCCTCTAATGAGGGTATGAGCTTAGTATGTATAAAAGCCTTATAAGTTTGGATGTCCAACCAATAAAAATTTTGCAGACTATATCTGCTGATCAAATAGTCTGCAGAGCTTGTTTTATTAGATGAGAGAAATTGATTCCAATATAATAGGCCACCCTTCTTAAATTCTAACATTTTCTGAGTATAAAAAGATATCAAACATTCATTTGTATAAGCAATAGGAAACATAATTATTAATAAATTCTTAATTATTTGATTAGAAAATATAAACTTTTTGAACAATAGCAATATTTGGTTCATAAGAGGCGTGAGAAAATGTACACATTTCACTTTGAAAGTATATTTTTAAAATCCATATAAAGATATTTGTATGTATTTGAGTATATGGTTCAAGCAATGTCCTGTTACTATTTACAAGTAAGGTTTCATGTATTGATTTCCAATATGAGGTATAAGAAGTATTACTCTAAAGCAACACTATGTTAATAAATGTGGAGTTTAAATAAACATCAATATTTGGAAACCCTATACCTCCTTCTTGCCAGCTTGTGGTGTGCCAGAAAAGAGAAATTCTTGTTTTTATTTTGGGATACCAAAGGAAGTTGAACAATAAGTTATTAATTCTCTGTTTAATTTTGACAGGTGGGGGAATTATTAGAGCTTGGCCAATGAATAAGATTTTAGGTAACGGTATCATTTGGATTAATGTTAATATGTCTTAAAATGTGAAGAAGAGTCTGTTCCAACTGACAGTTAGTTTTGTAATTGAGTTTATAAGTTGTTGGTAATTAGATGTGAGTGATTTTTTTATAATTATATTCAATAATGATACCTAGATATTCAATATACATGCCCTCCAATATAAGTATAAGTTTATATCCCTTTTTGATCTAAGTTTCATAATAACATTTTTATTCACTAGAAGTGGCTGACTTTTGTTGTGATTGAATTTTAGACCAAAGGTGTTTGCAAAGAAGTCTAGATTATGTAATACATGATCTACTGAGTTTTCAATATCATTAGAAGTTATTAGTAGGTCATCAGCAAACAGATGTATCTTGGGGGATAATTTGACACTTTATATCCTTTAACGCTGTCATTATTTCTAACATAATTTGCAAGAGGCTCAATAGCCAAGCCAAAAAGAGTAATGGGGAGAGGGGACACCCATGTTTAGTACCTTTTAATATTTTAAATGGGATAGATAGATAAGAGCCAATCTTTACATAGGCTATAGAATTTCAATTCTGTGTGGAATGATAACTGATTTATATAAACATTACCAAGAGAATAATTTCCAAAATAAAGATGATGTATTTTTTTTTAAATATTAAAATATTTTTTATCAATTGTAGTTAAATTAGAACAACTAATTTGGAGATCATAATCCCAAACCTTATTAGTGATAAAAAATATAGTTCTTAATTAGCTTATGCATTTTGGATAAATATGATTTCCCTATCTCACCATTTCTTTTGAGATTGATTAGAAAATCAAGAATAGTTGAATTTATTTTTCAATTATATCTGACATTGAGTCAACTTTTGAGATGTCTATAGATATGTACTATAGGAAAATAAGTAAGGTGCAAGGAACACCACCACCACACATCTATGCTAATAAACTAAGTGCAGGTTATTTGCACTGAATAAGGAAAAGTAAAGGTATTTTGAAAAACATGTCTATTTGTGGCAAAAGTATGAAGTACCTAAAGTTAAACATTAAGTGCATATGAAGTACTACATAAAAGCTGTAGGCTTCCTATTACTTCATATGTATTTGCATTTTGAGGATGGACATGGTTATATTCAGTCATGCTTGAAAGAGCTAAGGCAAGTGGAGAACTGTGCAGCATTTGTTATTAATATTTTAAAAAATAAAAGGTTTTTAAAAGTTTTAAAATGTTTTATATAAGGGTATCCTTATGTAGACTCCCTGTTGGTTACTTTAAAAAATAGAAAGGAGGAGATAGGAAAGTTGAAAAAGGGGAGACACAACAAAAAGAGAAACACATGGAATGGGTTGTGCTGGAAGATGTAGGAGAAGAGGGGCTCATTGCTTTTGGCAGGTTATAGACACGCCCTATTTTTCCAATTTTTTTTTTTTTTTTTTTTTTTTACATAAGAGGGAGGAAATAGGTAAGAAAGTTTTTCCAAGATGGCTGCCGACTGGACTGGTCCCTACTCTTCGAGCTCCTCACAGATTTGTAACATCTTTATTTTTTTACAACTTTGTATCAATATTTTTCCTCAGTTTTTTTCATAAAAAGATTTTATAAATCTTTTTACATACATCTGGAATATTGTTATCTTTGGAAATTTCATTTTGGGATATATTTTACCTCTGAATAGTCTGTGGAGTTATCTGACCTGGTTACCTGCTGCTTCAGAATCCTCCTGGAACCTGACACTCTGCCTTCAGCATCTTATCTCTGGGTATGGCTACTAAATCTGACTCCATGGAGACCCAGTCTACGAAGGCCAAATTTTCTTCAGTGCTCTCACCTGAAAAAGACACCAGTTCCAAAAGATTGAGAACATCTAAACAATCTCCTGAAACTTCCAAAGTAAGTAGCAAAGACTTGAATGACTCAAATTTTTATTTAGATGAACTAAAGCTAGCATTAAAACCTATACAAAGTGCCATTCAAAACTTCTCAGAGCAATTTGCTGACTTTAGTAAAACTCTAAAGCAAATAAATGACAGAATGGACACTATTGAAAATAGAAACTCAGCTCTAGAGATAAAAATAGACTCATTGGAAAGTGATTTAAAGTCTAAAGATAAAGCTATTTCCGAAATGCAAGCCAAATTGATTGATTTAGAAGCCAGAAGTCGCAGAAACAACATTATTATTCGTGGTTTACCAGAAACTTATGATAACAAAGATCTGTTATCTGTGACTAAGAGCATCTTTGAAGCACTGTTAAACTGTGAAACATCCTCAAAAAATATAATTGTAGAGGGAGCACACAGAGCTTTACGTGCAAGTCAAGATATTTCTTCACCAAGGATTATATATACTAAATTATTAAATTTCCAAGACACTTTTCAAATTCTGCAAGCAGCTAAAAGTAAAAAACAGTTTCTATGGAGATCTCACAAATTATCATTCTCACAGGATTTTCCTTCTCATATAAAACTAAATAGACAAAAACTTTCCCCCTATTGTGCAGATTTGATAAAAAGAGGGATAAGATTTCGTATGTCTTATCCAAATACCTTGTCTTTTACATTTAATGAAAAAAGATTTATGTGTTCTGATCCAAAGGGAGCAAAAGATATTTTTCTTAAAGTATTTAAAAGGCTTCCGGAATCAGTTTCCTAACTTTTTATTTATCTGCTGGGTACAAATGTGTGGTTATTCTTATGAAAATGATATGTTTCTGTAGACAGAATGTGTCATCTATTTTTCAAATTATTCTTGTCAAGAGTGTGCACAATATTTATATAGGTACAGTATATTCTTTTTTTTCTTCTTTTCCTTTGTAAACAAGGGGCTAAAACAAAAAAGGAAAAATGATACTGATTTCAATGTGAACAAAATTTTCCTACAGGAATATGAAGTCAGTTTTTGTATTTAAACAAGCCTTGTAGATTCTTACAGGCTTTGCGATTTAGTATACATGTTCTTGTTTCTTGTTTTTTAGTTTAAACAATTATAATACCTTATTTAAGCTACAAGTGTTTTGGAGGGAGTTTTTATGACTCTCGAGCCTGTGCAGAGTGTAAATCTTCTGCTTTCCCCATCAGCTGTTGTTTCACTTTGCCACGCACCTTCTAGGAAGCTACGGAGCCCAGCAGTGACGTCATCACTCGCAGAGGACACTCGCTAGTGCCGTTTCACTACAGGCTACTGAATGAAACGTTTCCAAGCTCAAATACATTAAATTATATGTTTTTTTTGTTTTTTTTCGCTTTATCTGGTATTTGGGCTTACACAGTGGTCTAATGCTTCATTTAAGAAGGCACGCTTCGCTCTGGTCATCTGCTGTTAACAGCATACTTTCCCGTTTTAGTATGGACACGCTTGTATGGAAGAACTGATGGAATTAGCCTACATAGGTCCAGAAACAGCTCTGTTACATTTATTTTCAAGGTACAACTTTTATTTAATGTATATAAACAGGTTACCTTCAAGTAAATATGAACTGTTTTTTTCATAAGTGGTAAAATAATCTGTTTCTTCATATACAATGTGCATAATAAGGCAGTAACATAAGGGTAATTTAGGTAAATTGATTTTTCACATTTGAATATATAGATAAACTGATTAACATTTATATGTTGGGTTTTGTGATATAATAGAAACATGATATAGATGCATATACATGTACAGTACAATAATTTCGTCTTCCTATTCAGATTTAAATATTTTGTTTGAATAACTTTATGTATGCATGCAGGAGAACTGTAGTGTATATTTTGTGCTAGTTTAAAAATTAACCTGTTATACCTATCTCAGTAAGTAAGATATATTGTATATGACACATTCCCCCAAATGATTAACTTGTTGCATTTCAGCACAAACAAAAAGTCATGGAAATGTATGCTGTATATGTTTTGAAACTTAATTATTGCAGAAGATGCATGCATGGGTGGTATTTGTAGAATGCTTCCAGTGACATGTCATTTGTGTTTGAATAGAATGCAAGTAAAATGCAATTGGCAAAATACGTGTAGCATGCAACAAGACAAGTAGAAATTATTGTGTAAGACTCTAGTAATTTTTTTTTATATTTTTTAGATGTGTACTAGCAAAGCATGTTTGCTTATGATGTTAAAATACCGATGCAAATACATTCCTAATGTGGTTGATAGCTCAGAAGTTTTAAGCTTTTAAATTTCTGGCTATGGAGGGAGACTGCTTATTTTTATCTGTTTAAGTTTCTGGATACTACTCTTTTCAACTTAGGAAATATCTCTTCAATATATTATTTATAGTATTACAGTTTTTTATATTTTTTTTGTTTGACTTATTTATTTATTTTAGGACTGATAGTTGAAATGCTATTATGATGGTACAGGCATGTATGGTTTTAGAACCATACTTCATATGTTTATGCTATGAGCTGATTTTACTGTCATAGTCATCCACAATATCATTATAGCGCAACACGACGTATCTTACTGTATGATTATTTGCTTAATTTACTCATCTAATTGCTATATATAAAATATTTCTTACTCAACCAAAACATTACCTACACTTAATACAATCTATATTAGTTTTTCCTGAAGGTATCATATGTATGGGATAATGTTAAATCTATCTTCCGTATATTTTCCATACATGGTAATTTATATAAATTTGATCCATATTAATATTTAGAATGTGTTGTTGAGGAATTTCTTTCAACTGTTGTATATTTTACCTAAAATTAGAGCTCGTATACTAAATACGTGAGTAGGGATTAAATATGTTGGACATCTTGAATTTAGTTAGTTATGTAAATATGTTTGATATTATAAAAATGTGTTTTTGTTTAGTTAGGTTTTTATATAAAGTTTTTTATGCTAACTTGATGCAATTGAAATTGATAGTGTTAACCAAAATCACTTATTTGATTCACCTATATTTTTCTTCTCTAGTAGGGGGTGGGTGGCTAGGCACCAGGGTATTTGGGAAGGAATATAACAGGGTCTTTAAAATAATTTTCTTGGGAGACATCAAGATACACTATAATAAAGGCAAAGAACTGAGGTTTATAGTTATAAATACATTCTGCCAAACCTTAGGTATATGTTATATATTTATTTTTATTTAACTATATGACCTTAAGTATTGACTCATGGAATGTGAGAGGATTACAAAATAAAAATAAGAGATCCCTACTATTTCATCTTCTATTTAAATCACAGGCAAATATATGTTTCTTGCAAGAGACCCACTTAAATAGAGAAGATTTCGATAAAGAAACAAACAAGAAATGGATTAAGATGATAGTAGCAGCTGGTAACAGTACAAATTCAAGTGGAGTGGCCATTATAATTAAAAATAATTTTCAGGGAACTATTTCTGATATGAAATATGACGTGGGTGGAAGGTGGTGTTACATTATCTCCTGTTTCCACAATATTGATAAACCAATTATATTCTTTAATCTTTACGGCCCTTGTGATCAACAACATGTCTTCTTTATACAAATTTATAATATTCTCTCCTTTTTTAAAGACCATTATTTTATTCTAGGGAGGGATTGGAATGCTATCATTAATCCAGACACTGATCGTACTAGTAAATCCTCCTCGTACAATTTCCAAGCTTCTATTGCTCTGGAAGAAATAATAATAGATCTCAACCTCATAGATCCTATCTCTCTCATAACACAATATGATAAAAAAGACATTTTCACATACTACTCAAAATGTTACAAGTCATGGTCAAGATTAGATTTTTTTCTTATTTCCAACTTCCTTACTCATAGGAAAATTAGCTATTCTCTTGAACCCAGATTTTTTTCGGACCATTCTAGAATATCTCTTGGAATTAGTTTGGCTTTAAATACATTAGATACATCTGTATACAATAGTTGGACACTCAACAATAACTTACTTACAAATGAAGATACACATAAATCAATAACTGAAATATTGAAAGAAACATATATTAATCTAGGTAAATCAGATATTCCTTTAGATATACAATGGGCTGCAAAGGCAACCCTTAGAGGTATATTAATTAACAAAGCATCATATCTTAAAAAACAATATAGAAACAAAGAATTACAGTTAAAAACAAAAATTCAGATGTTGGAAAATCAATACAGAATGTGTCCTAATTCCTCTGCATATGATCTATTGTTAAACTCCCAAAAAGAATTACTGCTTCTACATCAACATGACCTTACCATATCAGAGCAAAGGTTCTTAGCTACATACTCTGAATGGGCACAGGTTCCCTCTAAAGTGCTAGCCAGAATAATTAAAGGTAATCAATCCCTCCCTAGAATTTCGTCACTAAAACATAACAACAAGTTTTATAATACTGATTTGGAAATTATGCAGCTCTTTACATCATTGTTCTCAGAGATATATTCAAAGGACAACAAATCTAGGAGTAAACAACATATAGTGAACTTTTCGTCCTCTATTAAATTTCCTAGGTTAAATGATCAACAAAAGAATACACTTTCTGCCCCATTGACTATTAAAGAAATATCGGAAGCCATTAGCAGACTTAAGACTAGTAAATCCCCGGGACCAGATGGCTTTACACCTGAATTCTTTAAAACTTACTCATCTGAGCTTTCACCCCTTCTTTTTGAAATTTTTAATTATATAATGATTTATGGTATATCCGACCTATATTGGAACACCTCAAAAACCATTTTAATATTGAAAAGGGATAAAGAAAAAACTGATCCTAATAATTATAGACCTATTTCTCTGATCAACATTGATATCAAAATTCTAGCTTCCTTACTTGCTTTTAGACTAAAAAAAGTCTTACCATTCTTGATCTCTTCGGAGCAGGCAGGCTTTATGTCACATAGACATTCACGGGATAATACCTTGACAATAGATTCTCTTATATACTTTACTAAAAAAGATTCAAACCCATTGTATGCACTGACCCTTGATGCTGCTAAGGCCTTTGATAGAGTCAACTGGGATTTTCTTTTTCACATTATGTCTTGCTTCAATATACCATCTTCTTATATAGACTCTATTAAAATTTTATATAAAAATTCTCATACCTTTCTCTATATTAATAAGAAAGTATCTAAAAGCATAAAGATCATTAATGGCACAAAGCAAGGATGCCCGTTATCTCCTTTTTTATTCAATCTATATCTAGAGCCTTTATTATTATATATAACTCAAAAATACTTTTCACAAGATTCCTAGAATTCTTAACACTAAAGTTTGTTTGTCGGCTTTTGCAGATGATCTTGTAATATATTTTCAAACACCTTGTTCTGACCTTTTAAAACTAATTGGTTCTATTGAAAGATTCTCTGAGGTCTCGGGATATCAGATTAACATTCAAAAAACACAGATTCTCCCCATAAATCCACTTGCTCACAAATCATATTTGTTTCCAGACTCCACTTTCCAGATAGTTCAGAGCTTTAAATATTTGGGGATTCTTATAAATCATAATGGTCTCTCCACTTTTCAAAATAATCTAGCTAAAATATGGTCGTCTATTATACTTGATTTAAATAGATGGAAATTGCTTAATTTATCACTTCTATCAAAAACAGCAATAATAAAATGAACATTCTCCCCAGATTGCTATTTCAATTTAATGCTGTGGATCAGTTGATTCCAAAATCTTTTTTTTTTAAAATTAATAAAGTTCTGGCTAGTTTTTTATGGTTTCCCAAATCAGTGAGAATTTCTTACAGTAAATTAATCTCTCCTAAAAATAAGGGAGGACTTGGTCTTCCGAATTTTCATCTTTATTATTTGATCATCTCGGCCAATAAACTATTATCTATTTTGAATATAGATACTGAGAAGTATAATCAATATCCTATCTGGACAAAATTGTGGTATCAACACATTTTAACTAAAAAGATTAATCCATTAGCTCTTCCTTTTCTTTCTTTAGATGTCATGAATAAGCTAAAAATTTCAAACTCTTTAAAACAAAAAATTTTTGCTTTTCAAGAACTGGTAAAACTTGTCAATTTAGAAAATATATTTCAATTAATGCAACCTATCCATTTAAATCCTAATATTAATTTAGATAATATTTCTTTTAATCTTTCAAACTTTCCCCTGATCAAAGATTTCACCGTTTGGGATCTGATACAATACAAAAATGAAACTCTCACAAATATACGTAAAATACTTAAGGTCAACACTAATTACTTAACCATTTTACGTCAAATGAGAGATATTGTCAACGCTAAGTTTCCATACACCGCAGTAGACAACACAGATATCATTAATTATAAAGCGGTCATACAAGTTCTTACGCTTCCAGAGAAAATGTTATCTAAATCTTATAATCTTATAAATCAGATAATTCATAATACACTATGTCTTTTTTCCAATTATTGGGACAAACACAATCCTCATATATCTATAGATCAGAAACTCTCAGCTATTAAAAATACACTAGAATACTCGCCTTTTAAAAAACTCTTTTACACTCAACTAATGATTAATACTCCTTCTAAACTTAACAAATTTGACGTTAATACATCGGCCTCATGCTCTTGTTGTTCTCATCCTAACGCAGATCTTCTACATACTTTTTGGTCTTGTTATCACTCACATAAACTTTGGACTTCTCTAAAAGTCCGTTTACAGAAAATGGGTTATCATAAATCCACCCTATCATGGGAGACTGCATTACTACACATACCAAATATATATCTTTCCAAATTGGATTCACAAGTACTAATATACATATGTTCACTTATAAAACTTTATATCACCCAAAATTGGCTAGACCGTACCAAATTGAATTGGAATAATTTCAAAACTCTAGCCTGCACATATATTAGTGCGCAGAAAATGATAGTGAGAAGTCCCAAGAAGTCGGCACAAATTAATAAAGCTATAGAAAAGGTGTTACATATTATTTATAGTGTATAGTTGGTTACTCTCCTTGTGGAATTCATAGACCTCAGTCTCCCTTATATCTATATACCTGTTTCATTTTAGATCTATATCCATTTTGAAGTATTCTTAGGTTAACATTAGTATAAGTTGTAGATAGTTATTGTATGTTCTCAGACTGCATTGAGATATAAACATTTATCATACAAAATTGTGTGATCATATACATCTCCTAATATTTCATTTTTTTCTTTCAATATGTATTTTAATTCTGTTGTTGTTGTATTTTTATTTCAATGTCTGAAAATTCAATAAAAAGTTTTTTGAAAAAAAAAATAGGTAAGAAAGTGCAGGAGAATGGATAAGGAAAGAAGGGCCAAATAAGTGCCAACAGGAGTCCCAGTCCACAGTGCCTCAAACATTGGTAATGCAGAGGAAAACCCAAATGTTGAAGAGGTAAGGGCCTGTGCTGGTGCAGTAGCCGGCACCAGCTGGGATAGTGTGAGAGACAATCTTTCACTCGCTGATTCCATCTGTCCATGACCTGCTCCAGCATATCCTCAACCAAATTCCAAAGTTCACCTTTAGTGAGGCTTGTTTGCCTGCCAAATGCCAAGGTGCTGATCTTGTGGGGCTGGCCCTGGATGGACAGAGGGTGAGAGCTTTCTAACCTGAAAGGTATGTGCCTGGGCCACTCCAAAGGATTTTGGGTATGTAAAAGACAAAATCAGGGGCATTCTGTGAAATTAAGGATAGTGACAGAGATGCATTACTACTCAGTGTGATGAGTAAAAGTTACTTAGCTCTCCCTTCCACTATTATTTGCTGACTAATTAACAACACTCACTGACCTTGTGGCAGTACTAGTGTTGTACAGCACATTGCTATTTGCTGAGATCAGTGTAGAACTATAATTGCTATGCCTTATGCTTTGTGTGGGTGGGGGGGTTGCAGTGTAAGAATAATAATCTGGCTATAATTTCTTTCTAACTCAAACACCATCATCATTGCCATTCTGCTTGGGCCAGTGAATTTAACAGTAACAAGTTTGCCATAATTTCTTTCACTTATTACCATCACAAACATACATCTTATGCATGATAGATGGCTATCTTTGGTGGTTTGGCAGGAAGAGGATTTATCTGAATGCAGCTGCTCATTGTCACAGTGGCATAGTGAATAACATTACAATTCACAGTGCTTTGCTTTTTTTTGAGTTCTTGGGTGTGGCTTTTTTCTGCGTGGAGTTGACATGCCCTCCCTCTCTGTTTACACATGTCTATCCAGGTGCTCTGATTTCCTCCAACACCTCTAAAACATGCAGTAGGTGCATTGGCATTCCTCCAGTTTCCCCAAAAGTGAATGTGTAGTGTGTGTGTATGTGTGTGTGTGTGTGTGTGTGTGCGTGTGCGTGTGTGTAAAATATCACTACTTTTTGTCTGTATACACACACACACGCACACACACACACACACACACACACACACACACACACACACACACACACACACACACACACAATAATGTTAGGGACAATTATAACTCATCTTTAAAAATGCAGTTAGTGTGTAATTTATTTCAGAAATAACAATAAAATGCACCATTGAACATTCAGACATTTGGATCTTCTTGGGATTTGGTTGCCCCCACATGTTGACTTTGACAAGGATTTAGTGATGGCCTCTGTCCTCATTTGTACCCATTCTAAAACCAGCCATGCTCAGAGGTGAATACAAAAGGTTGGTGTAGCTTATATGGAGGAAGGGAATGGTGCGGTCATTACTTCTTTAGTTTGCATTACAAAAAGCCTCAGAGATATGCACAAGAGGTCATTATAGCTTGTGTTGAGGTTGGAGACAATGCAGTCATTGTTTATTTTACTTTTCTCACAGATGTCAGAAGTGTACATTGAATGTTACTACAGCTTGTATAGGGACAATGTACTCTCGAGGAGCAACAAGTTGGAATACATCATCTTGATAATTTAGTTTTTTCACTGTCTTCACAGTTACACATCGGGCATGCATACAGGTGGTTGTCACTGGGGTATAGGTGTGGAAGCATGCTGTGACAACAGTCACTTGAGATACATGATCACAGCCAATTGAATTGCTGCTTTCATTCCAATCTAGAATTAGAGGGCTGCACAGACTGTCATCTTTTGTTTTGGCAGGGGGAGTGAGGCAGACATTATTCCCAGATAAGTTGTATGTATCCTCGGACATATTTGTCTTACTAGTTATTGTGAGATACTATTCTGTCACCTTGTGTTTTCCTTGAAAGAAAATAACAATAAGACTGAAATCCTTTTCTTACTCATGATTTTTGTTCAGGCCACCACTGGATCAGAAGATTGGGAAATTGCCTTAAAATGCACCTCAGAGTATGCCTATAACTGTATGGCTTAATCCAGTTATTTCGTACAGAGTTATGACTGTGCTATCTTTGCAGGTAAGTCATGTTGAAAAGATGTAAGGAGAAGTACAGTCAAACAGCAATGCTGAATTTCTGTCCTTAATCATAATTTTGTGGAAGCCATCATTAGATGAAAGGCTGCAAAAAACACTGTGCTTCAGAGAGCTTATAGAAAGCCCCTAGCTTCTTGAAAAAGCTGAAGAGTAAGGCAGAATGTGAGAAAAGGAAGTAAAAAAGTGACATGCATATTTTTTAAGCCTGAAATGGGAGAAAAAGAGGGGAGAGCACTGTTATATGTGTGCAGGGGGGATAAAACAGTAGGCAGTGGGGGAGTGCCATGGAACATTTTTCCTAAGGCACCATTTCAACTAATGCCAGCTCGGTACATAGGATTGTTGAAACATATCATCATTACAATTAAATGACAGTCACTCTCAATATCCCTATGTGAATTGGCCAACATAGTGTGGTACACAGGCCTGCCAAAATATAAGAGCATTGTGGCTACAATTTATTCTTTGCTTACTATCCCAAGAGCTCTGCAGAATAAACTAAAAGTTTGCTTAGAGTGGGAGACACTTAGACTGGACATTTCCAGGGGCCCCCAACTTAGCACTTATAGGACCCTCAACATACTGACACCTGCTCTGCTCCTCATCTGTAATGAAAAGGCCTAAGATGATTGCTGTTTACATGTTTTTCACCTTTTTTTCCTTAATATTGCTAATATGATTAGTACTTATTTGCAAAGCATTCCATTTTCTGCAGTACTTGCTTACTATGCATTTGTTGAACTATATATTACTATCTGAATTTTCATATTGTGGCAATCTTCCCATTACTGCAAGTTATAAACAGGTTGATAAACTTACTGTAGAACTCCAGCCTTCCTGCTGCTAATTAGTCAACCCACTCATCCAGCTGATCAGGTCTACTCTTCTGTAGGCCATGGCAGTACTGTTGGCTGGAGAAGGTAATCCCTGTCAGGGATGACAGGTGCCCACCCAGATCCTTGCAGATATCAATCTCCTTCCTCTCATTTACTCTTGTGCACACCTAGATCTTATCCAGATATGACTTCCTAAGAAGGTGGCCTATTATCAGGGGCTGTTTGTCTGATCAGCATGGAGTACTGCCTCATCCTTTCATGGGTGCAGCCATCATTCAAAGTGCCAGTGCAAGAATGAAGAAAGTATGAGCAGGGCTGTGGTTCACAGGTTTGGAACCACTCCCTCTGGAGTTTGACATCACCTTAACCAAACTCAGTTAACAGTCAGGGGTTTTAGACCAGATACTGGTACAACTGGAAAGATTAGTTTTACATGTATTTTTTTATTAATGATTACATTCAAATTTAATTTATATGCTGGATAAAAAAATAAAAAAAACAGTATGCAATCATCATTTTTCTTTGCATTACTTACAATTTCTGGGCTTTGCCTTGTCTACCTTTTTAAAGTATTACAACTGGATGTCATTTATTTCTTCAACTTAGTAGCAGTAATATTTTTTTTGGGGGGGGGTGTAGAAATTCCTATATGTTTGATTACTGACTTTTATTAAGTGTTGAGTATGTTGAGGTGAGAAAGTATTCCATATAATGTTTGATGGGTATTTCATAGTTGGTAAGCTGTCATGCATCTGACTCCATTTTGTTTTTAATATATTCAGCTTTGAGCATATTTGAGATTATCTGTGTGTTCCTGCACCATGTTGGGGCCTGCTGAGGACAGCCTAAGGCTTCACTTGGCCATGCATTCACCTGACCCCAAGGCCTCATTCATGAGCAGCCAAAACTGATTCACATGGATATGTAGTATTGCATATTACTTTGATTCACACATATAACCATAAAAGGGTCTAATTTGTATTCAAAATGTGTAAATGGTCATGAATGTATGTGGGATAGTGTAGCACTACTATATTAACTTAAGATTACTCAAACACATGACTTAAGAAACTGCTGACTACTTAAAGTAAGGAAAAAATAACAACATACTGTAATTTAATACAAAACAGCTAAGAATTATATAAAAAAGTAATGAGTTACCTTGAGGAAATGTTTATTTTACTGACATGATGAGCATATTACCATGGCTGTCATGACTAGTGTAAGTGGAAAATCATTACAGCAGTAGTAGTGGAAATAATTAGTGATCACTGAGAAAAAATCAGTTACTTTGGCGTGATTTAGTGACTATGCATACATATGTGTTTTAATTGTGAAGTACTGCTGTGGTAAGGATATGCTGTTGGCTCAACATACTTGTGTCCTGGAGACGTCTGAGTGTCACAGAGGAATGAAAAAAATGTCAGTATTACGAACACATGAAAATGATGGGGACTAGGGAAAGGCTGAGTCTGTTAAAAAGGTGACTGCTTTACTGGCCAGGATGTAATAATGATACTGCAGACATTACTGCAGCGCAACTCTACTTGGCTGGACTCAGACTTCGCATCTGTATATAATTATGACATTCAGTTGTAACACTTTAAAAAGGTAGACAAGCCAAAGCCCAGAAATTGTAATACAAAGAAAAGTGATTATTGTGTACTGTTTTTTTTTTATCCTGTTACATAACTTTTTCATAGGAAGATGGCAAGCATGCATGGTCAGTATTGTGTAGTTTGGCTGATGATCACATCAAGCATTTTTTGTGTATTTTTGTGGCCATTTTTCCAAGTGCAATAATGATGCAAAACAAGGAATAAATACAGAAAAAGGACAATTTCAGCCAGGAAGGAATTTGCATCTTCTTGGCAGCTCTTACAACATATGGAAATGATCTGCTTGGGAAAGGGGGGTCCAAACAAGCCAAGAGGACAAAAGCTTAGAATCAAGTTGTCCTGGATATTAATACAGGGGGTGATAGAAACTGCAAATTAAAACAGTGCAAAAAGAGGGTAAATTATATGCTAGGACATTCTGGAAGCAAAGTGAGACAGAATGCAATTGCCTGTACCACTACTGTGGAGTGGCCTACAATTACCCCATTAACACCAGATGAGGAATACCTCCTTTCCATTTGTGGGGATGACTGTGACACAGAAGATGATGGAACTGGAATAATCTGAGGTAGTGTGAACACTGGTTATTACCAACATCAGCAGCAGCAACAACCATCATCTCAGGAAGGCTGGATTAATAACAATAGCATATAGTTTTATAGAGATCTGAATGCTGACATGGAATGATTACACTAAAGACATGACAATTACTATTCATAGGTAAATTTCCACATCTACCCAGAATGACAATGAAGGCAGAGTGCATGGGTAAGTGTCCCCCCACTTCTTTAATAAGCATACTGTAGTGTATTCTATTTCTTTATTAGTAATGTTTTCAAATAATATTTTACAAGATCAGCAGTGGAAATAAGCAGTTCCACTATACCAATAAATTGTGAGCATATCAGCAGCAGAGTGGCTGATGAAGATTACAATAATGATAACATAATTATATTCATTAGGCAACCTGAGAAAAGTGACACACACTCCCTAAGTTTAATGGCACATGCTCAGAGCCCACAACATGCTAGTAACTCTACAGGAAGTGATGGTGCATCACAAAGTCAAGCAAATGCTGCCATTACACTTACTCTTGTACAGGAAGAAAACCCATGCGCCCCACTCCAGCACCTACAAACCCAAAAACCCATGCACTCTACTCCAGCATCTACAAACCCAAAAACCCTTGCACCCTACCCCAGCATCTACAAACCCAGACAAACAATTCCAGGATGATGGCAGGCATTCAGAGGTAACAGTGTCCACAATAACACCTTTACAAATGGGGGCCAAGTGGCTTCCCCAGGAAATACATAAAGTGCTGGCTTCTCAGAAGCAAATGTGCTGTGACATCATTAGGTTTTAGAGCACTGTCACAGAGAGTCAGCTGGAAATGGTCAGAGTCCTCCAGGATATGAGTGAGAATTTCCAGCACTACTTAGAAATGACACAGTGTAGCATTACTGCCATGACCACTCTGATGTGTAATATCGTGACACATTTAGTATCCATGGCCACTTCAATTTGTACATTACTTAGGACTTACCACACTCAACTAGGAATCAGTCTTGGAAGAGGAAGAGGACAGTACTATCTGAGCATGTGCAGGCAGATCACATGAGACTACAATATCTTCTCAATAAAGCACTGTAGTTAATCAAGGGGAACAAACAGAACAGATTTCATGAAGGCCACATCAATGTTCATCTGCAGCTAGGACAACCTCGCATTCGAGGTCCTGATCACATTCCCGTAGCATTGTTAAATCAGTGTCTGCAGGATCACTTGCATCAAGTGGGTCAAGACTTTGGAACAACTCACCATTCAGCTCTAATTCTTATGACAGTCCCTCTTCAAAATCACATAGCCTATCTTTAGGAGATGTGTATGACACATTTCACCTTGACCAACTGTGATTCGGGTGTGATATTTCTGTTATTTACAATGTCTCCCTCACAAGCACAGGTCAATGTTTAACTTGGAAGGGAATTAGTTATTAAAAAAAAAAAAAAAAAAAAAAAGTGGGGGGTGCTTACAACACTTCTCAACTGTATACATTCCATCCCTGTAATGGTACTGCTTAAAATCTCATGAAACTGTGGAAAGAAATCTATATCTGATAACATACCATTGCAGTCATCAATGCCATAAAAACATAATATGATACATGTTAATTCAAATGCAAGGTATGAACTCATGTTAAATACTGAATTAACAATTTTACTAATTGAACCACTTGAGGACATTCAGTAACATATAACTTTATAGAGATCTGAATGCTGATTTGGGATGATTACACTACAAACATGACAATTACTATTAATACATGCATAGGTAGGTATTGTGTAAAACATATAAAAAATGTAATTACTATTTTTATGATGGTTTATTACATCAATGAACAGGAGTCAGAGAGCACTTAAGCATGATGTTTACAAACAGTAATATAAGTAACTGTTCAGAAATAAAAACGAAATTATTTAAATATAAGAAGGAATGCCAGATGAACAGTAACAGCAGGCCATGCATTAATAGCATAGCGCCCAGATGTCACTGCATGCATCAATTATATTCTATGTGTTTTTACACAAGAAAGGAGAACTAACCTGAATGTCATGGTCTATAGTTCTGGACTAGACACCTCTTTGCCTGTGCAGCTGTATGCCATGCATGAGCCTACCACATGGAGTGCCACACTACTGCTAAAGGCTGGTTGTCATTAGTCATAGTAGGACTGCAACTGGGAGCTGAAGAGACAACATGGGCCACTTCACCACCAGACCGGCACATGATGATGTCGTGCAGAATGCAACATGCAGTAAACATCCTGCACACAGTAGCTAGGTCATACTGAAGGGCACCCCAGACTCATCAAGGCACTTAGAGTGACTCTTCATTAGGCAGAGGGCTCTTTCAATGACAATATATGTCTGGGAGAGGGATCTGTTGTAGATGTATTCCACAGCTTCATTAGGATTTCTCACTGGTGTCATGAGGCTTGGCTCAAGCAGATAGCCAGCATCACCTGAAAGACAAAGACAAAAAAAAAAAAAAAAAAAGATAGAGAGAGGAGGAGGATACTTAAACAAAGTTAAAGCAGTTTAGTATTCAACAACATTTTTCACCATGAATAACTACTTAAATACAATAGGAAAAAGAAAAATGTGCTTTTCCACTTACCAATAAAATAACTACTAAACATCCTACCATGCAAGATGAAGCAGATGAGTGAGCTAGTGTGCCATATATGGAAATCATGTGCACTGCCATGATCTGGGTACAGGTGTTGATGGGGAAGTACCCTCATGCATCACACACTATCTAGCAATTGATGGAATGGTAGTCCTTCCTACTGTGATGCTGCTGTTGACAAGACCCTAACTGCAACATGAGTGCAATCTATCACACTGAGTACCTCAGGGAAATTTACCACTCTATAAAAGGCACTCAGAAGTCCTGGCTCAGTCCTGAGATGACACCAGGAAATAGATGCAGTATCATTAAGGCAAAAGTCTGTGAGATTCCCGACATGCCCCCAGTCTATCCCTGGAAAGTATCATTGGTAAGTATATTGAGGGCTATACATATGTTAGTATCCACAGGGATACGAAGTCCATACATTCCTCTAGTACCCCTATAGGGGTCATGCATACTTGTTAAGACGATTATAATATCCCTGTCCACTCTTAACCTAACAAGTATCTCCTAATTATCAAAATTATACTGAGTTAACCTCTGCATATATCCCCACTTTCTTGGCCATTGTGCACCACTGTTCACAATTGGTTTTAGCTCAGCTAAGACAAGTAACTCACACTAAGAAATATCAAGTGTAGTAGCAACTGACAGCATCTTTATGGATTGCAAAGTAGATAGGATTGGAGAGACTCCCTTTTCTATAATATATCTGCCAACAGCATGCAGAAGTGAGAAATATTCACTATGAATTGCAAAAGGGCAAGAGAATACTTCATTAACATACACTGGGTTACATAATTCCTCATTTACATCTCATTATATGTTGATTTGCTTAGGCGTATTCATGGCCATTGTTCATTTGGGTAAGTGGCCTCTATGAATCATGGCAAAGCTCATTCAAAGACAGTGTGGATAGCCTTAATATATCTATGTAATGACTATGAATGCCACCTTTAATTTATCTTAACATTTGATTCCAAAAATCAAATCCTTATTTTTAAGCTTGACATTTTTTTGAAAGTACAGACTATCTATTCTGGTATAAAAGCGTCAGGAAATAATGTGAAATACCATGTGCCAGTTTCAAAAAAAATTTCTCCCAGTGTTAATCTGCCCTGATTTGGAAAGGCCTGCTTATCAGTGTAAGTGACTTACTTCAATGTAAGGCCTGTCTATAAATAGGCTTACTACAGGGACCAGATTCTAAAACGCCTGATCTCAGTGTAAGTCGTCACTTGCACTGAGAGCAAGTCTTTCGGAATTGGGCCCGATGCTTATATCTCCAGGTATGTAAGTGTTTTAGTATGTGGTTTATGTAAGTAGAATCTGTTGGATTGTATGAGTTTTTAAATAAATATTTCTTTAACAGCTATTTCACATTATTATTTAATATCAGTGTATGTTGTATAGTGATATATTTTCTTTATTTCACCAAATGGTTTCATTTTTTCTTTTTTGTTTTAAATTTGGCTGAATAACCAGACTTTAACCATGAAGCTGCTGTTTTAACAGCTGAAGGTATAACATAAATTTCTACATCAAGAAATCCTGTTACACCATCTTTTCATTCCGTTGCATGATGTCTCAAAGCTATTCTAGATTTGTTGAAAGCCATAATAACTTGAAACAAATGTTACATTGTTTAATGTTTCATTTAGAAGGAAAGGAAGAAGTCTGTATAATGTATAATATTTTAGATGAAATAACCATTTTAGTTAGAATCAACCCATCTTCCACAAAAAAAGAATAACCTATTCCAAGTTTTTATTATTGCTTTAGTAGTGTCTAATATATGTTTAACTTGTTGCTATTTCTTTACAATTGCATAGGAGAGTATAGGATCATAGGATCACAGGATCATAGGAGATTACTAGGCTATTGACCCGGAGGCCATTTTAAGCCTAGCCATTTTGTCCTAATGTAAAACATAGAAATGTTAGTAAATACCCAAGATAACCCTTAAATATTTAACCTTGCTATTCTCCCATTTAAATTCACTTTTAGTTTACTTCATATAATTTACCTCTTTGTTAATTAATAAAATTTTAGTTTCATTATGCTTGAATGGTAGACCTGACATCAATTAAAAAAAAAGAATGTTTTTTTATTTAAATATATATAATCAAAAACACTTGAATTTTGAAAGTATATTGATAATTTACTTTAAATCCTACTATAATAATACTACATTTTTTTTTGTAATTGGCTAGAGGATCAATAGCTAAAACAAATAATAGAGGAGATTAAAGGCAACCCTGTTTCATTCTCTTGCTTATTTTATTGACTAAGAAATAAGTGATCCTAGTTTTACACGAGAGAATGGATTCGGATAATGATGAAAAATAAGAGATATATTGTAAATTTGCTTAGAACGCTATACTTTATTATTTAAGTAAAGCACTTAAATAAGACCAGTTTGCTGAGTCAAAGACTGTCCTCTGGATTTACTAATCTTCCATGCAGGACTAATCTAGTCCTGCACGGAAGTGGCAGTTTAAGAGGAGGATGGCAGCACACCATGCATATTAATGATGGAGCGCTGCCTGAACTCCTAATGCAACACGGAGCGTGGACGAGTGCAGGGGGCATGTCTGAGAGCAGAGCTCTCAGAATAAAAATACCCCTGCAAAGTAGAACAGAAGAATGTATAAATAAATGAGCAAGACCGCACATAAGTGTCCGCATATCCCCACCGACAGTCCCTATGTGTTCAACAGCAATAGTACATTCAAATAAAATGAAGAAACCCTTTTATTTATTTTTTAAAACCCTGAGTACAACTACCCTTAGGTGCTTGGGTTTGCCCATTGCTTAGCTATGGTTAAGCAGCTGAAAAGGCTGAAGAGGATAACAAGGAATATATATGCAAATGAAATTGCACAGTTATAGTGTAGTGGTTAGCACGTCCACCTAGCGAGCAGGCATTCCTGGTTCGAGTCCCACTGCAGCACATATCTTTTTCCATGTAAAATCTGTATATGAACATATTTTTACATGTTTTTGCCATCTAACCTACATAATAACATTTAAATGTGAACTGGAGTACTGCAATAAATGCACATGTGAAGTGTCAGTGTAATAATGAATAAGGCACTAGTAAGCAGGTTTAAGCAAAAATAAGCACTAGTAAGCATGTTTAAGTGAATTTGCACAGGGGTAAGCCTACACAGATTAAGCAAAGTAGAAGCTAACTGAGTGTAAGAAAAAGTAACCAGAGGTTAGCAGTGCTTACCATTGTGCAAACCTGCACACAACTGCTTTAAAGTGCCTTAATCACTTTGTATCCAACGGCCCATGTTCTGCCCAGCACCAAAATAAACTGTCTCTGCAAGGCTCAAACTCAGAACCCTGTACACTATAGTCAACCACTAAGCCATCATAGAAATAGATATGAATGATGTATCAGCAAACTATTCCTCACCACAGTAAAATCAAACCAAACATGTGAACTGAATCTATGTACAGTGTGAAGTGGTATAACCTTCTACATAACATAAATATGTGAACTGGAGTACTGTAGTAAGCATAGATCTGAGGTGTGATTGTAATAAAGTGTAGAAGTCCCCAAGTTCCCATACAGTGTATATACACATGAATCACAGATACCAGACACATATATAACCTGTAATGAAGAATAAATCATTGCCAAATGGCAAATATAGTGCTAATTAACTATTAAGCAATGCTAACTGCAGCACAGCTCAAGTTAGTAAGTGTACGCAATGTGCAGGGGGGCCAATTCAATCTGCCTAGTGGTATACCTCTTTAAATAGTACCAACCTAATGTAAGCAGGTGTGCCCATACCTTAGCCTTTTCAAAACTGGCATCACAGGAGAGTGCGGGAAAATGGCCATATTTAAACCCCACAGGTGGAAATATATCTCATAACTGGTTGTAGCTTCCTACTGCAGGCAGAATGGCTGGTGGGGGTGAAGGCACTCAATTCAGAGGGCAGCGCTGGGGCATCCAGGAGTCAAAATTCATGGTATGGCTCCTGGTAAAACACCATGATCAGAGACTACTGCAGGGCCAGTACTAGGGCTCGCAGTACAAAATGGAGGCCTGGGACAGTCTCGCCTGTGACCTCACCAGTGCCACAGGTATCCCCCAGACTGGTGAGCAGGTCTGGCACCACCATGCTGATCTGAAGAGGTGGAGGGGGATGTCCTTGAACAGTGGATCCAGGAGTCTCGGCAGATAGCCAATGCCCCAGTACTGAGTAAGTACACATACTACTAAGTAGTAAATAATTGCCTAGCTTGTGTATACTATGGATAGGTATGGCTAAATATCAATGCATTTCAATGACAGCTGCAGATGAGCGGGCTGTGAACCAGCAAGCCCATGATGCTAGGCTGCAAATGCTGTGTCGCAAGGCAGGTTAGTAATCAGTCTGCATGTACTGTCATAACAAAGAATGTAAGAGCCTTAGAAAGTGTTGTACCAGTAGAAATAAATATGTTAATAGTCTGTGAATAAAGGTATAACCCCTGGAGTGCTTCTGTTTACTCTTCTCTCATATGTTTGTGATCTGTTCCATACTATAAATAGTACTGTTGTATCTCAAGCAGTGTCACCGACACCATGGTATGCAGATAAAATGGGTATGAAGTCCTGCATAACAATGTTGGAAGTGCCAAGAGGGCAGTCATATCACACTAGTGAGGGAGACATAGATAGAAAACAGTCAAAAGCTTTACATCAATTCCCTGATAGCACAGTATACTGTGATGTTAGCAATACTTTTTTGCACAGACTGTGATACAACGTTCAGATAGAAAGCTGTATGCATAATTACACCCAACAATTGTACAGAATTTGCTTGAATGTTCAAATTGTAGGTTGTATGCATATTTATACCCCACAGCTATTCCAGTCTGTCCAGCATATCCAGATAAATGGCCCATATCACCAGCTGGGTACCCTGTTCCCCTGAAAATTCAGTGTGATGATCCAAGAAATGTCGGCAGCTGTCAATGACATATAACTGTTAATCAAACATGTACATAGTCAGAGAATGTATATGAAAACAAACCTGTCAGGCTAGCACCTCACCTAAAGTGTATGACTGCAATTCTCAACATATGTTGCATTAATACCTGCAGCCTGTCATGCCTGTATGTAAGACACAGGTCACGTATATAATAATCTATAAACATACCAGTGTACAATATAAGACCATTGTGTAGTATAATAATACATGTAAGAGAAAGACCACTGCAGTGACTAAGAATGTTGTGAAAACTACAAGGATATATTAATTGTTAATTGAACCATCTCTCTTACCCCTACCATATGTGCATAATAACCCAATGGCACTCCTCATCTGGTATGTGTACACTCCAAACTTTTTTTGGAACTTATATCCTAATGATTCATAAATATTCACATTTGTTTCTATGCATGTGGCATGTTAAAATATACCCATATTGGTGGCCTGTTGCCATCAATGAAACCCGCATGCTCCTGTAATGGCCACTGTTGTTCCATATATGCATGTGTTCCGCATGCTCTGCAACTGTGTTAAATCTGGTGTGTCGGGTAATGGGAATACCTATGCATGCTGTTATAACTAATCTTGAATGCTGTTGATTGTTACTAACCCATATCTGATATAAACCTGCAAAAACACAGCTCATATGGGAAGGCTGGTCTCAGAGGACCCACCTGTCCAACCTCAGCTGACCATGGCACTGGGCACCAGCACATCTGGGGCCCAGCCTAGGACCTCCTCCTCCATGGGCCCTGCACCACCTTCGGGAGGAACCACTGCAGGGGATGGGGCTCACCCCCCACTCTGAGGGGGCGTGGAGGGGAACCTGTTACCCATCAACAGGTCAGAGCCGTGGTGGTAGGGAGCTCGATCTGGAGTATCAAGAGTGGCTATGCCAGCTTGAAGTCTGAGTGGAGCTATTAGAGGGTGAGCCTGCCCATCCTACACAGTCCCCAGCACAGCCACCTTCGGGGCCATGAAGGTGCAGTGGTGACTGCCCATGGATGTGGACTACAGTCCCACTGTCACAAATTGGGGGCTCATGGGCTTGCAACTTCCAAACACCCCTCCCCATCCAAGGTGTTCACCCCCCACATGTGTCATATACTGGCCCTATATGCATCATGTGTGTCTTGTCTGTTAACCTACCCAACCTCTCTCCCCAAATATACCTACTACCCCTCCCCAACATCCCACTCTCACCTAAAAAAAAGGGCAATCTGTTCCCACAAAAAAATCTCACCCCATACATAGCTGTCCATTTTGCACACGTGTCCAATGGACATATGCAATCTGGTCTAATTGGCATCACAATGAATATATGTTGTCCTCACCCCTCTCCCAGGGGTTTGAGGGTCCAAATGTACCTGAAAATATAGTGTATATGCACAGCTGTTGCTGTTGAAAAAATGGGCAGCTATGAACCTTTCCTATACCTTTCCTGCACATGCCTAGCTATTTTCCCTACTGTCTTTCCGTCTTTGTGCCCCATTTTTCACCACTTTCCTATCAACCCCTTTTTCTTTTCTTTTAAAGGAATTAGTGCAGGGGTAAGTGGCAGTAAACACTGTTAAGCAGCGGTAAGTAGGTTTGCATGGGTTCGCATCAAGGTAAGCCATGCCTTCACAGGTTGAGAAATTTGAAGCAAACTGACTGTAAGAAAACATAAGCTGAGGTTGGCAGTGCTTACAGTCCCGCACACCCATGCAAACCCTCCTAAAACTGCTTAAAAGTGCCTTAATCACTCTGTAGCCAATGTCCCTTGCTCTGCCCAGCAACAAAATAAACTGCCTCTTCAAGGCTTGAACCCAGGACCCTGTACTCCATACACAAAGTGATCCCCACTAAACCATAGCAGGTATACATAACCTGAACTTTTCACAAACATATCATGTAGCACAATCAGTCAACAGTACAGGAAATGTATAAATGTCATACCACACAACCTGTTAATGCCTGAAGTCTGGACAAAGTATGCCACACTGTGGGTAGAAATAGGGATAAATGTCAACTAATGCTCTAATACACTTAAAATGTTGCAAGTTACCCAGTTATATGTATTAGAACACATATGTAGAAGGAGATGAAATCTGAAACACCAAAGTGTTGGCACTAGTTACTGACTTCAATGCTGTGATCATCCATGACAATTGCCACGTGAATGAGGAACAGGCCAAAATATGAGCCGAACATGCATGGACATATGGATAGATATATATCTGTAAATGTAGACAGATAGACAGCTATATGTAGATATATATATTAATGTATGACTCACAAATAATCATATATAACATCAATTGTGTATAGATAAATAAATATGTTCATATGTATGTATATATATATATATATATATATATATATATATATATATATGTATATATATATATATATATATATATATATATATATATATATATATATTTCTATAGCTATATCTACATATATAGATATGTTATATCAATTTAAAGTTGAATATATATATATATATATATATATATATATATATATATATATACACACACACACACACACACACACACACACACACACAAAGACATCTACATGTCGGAATACATTCCCTGTAGTGTTGTATACCTGGGCTGGATTATATGTATGTGAAAACATCATGATTATGCATATCTGCCATGACTTAGTGATAAATCACTTTGTGTATGGTGTGCAGGGTCCTAGTTTCGAGCCTTGGAGGAGCTGTTTATTTTGTTGCTGTGCAGAACACACACCCTTGGATCCAGAGTGATTAAGGCACTTTAAAGAGGTTGTAAGCAGGTTTGTGCGACAGTAAGCACTGCTAACCTCCAGTTACGTTTTTATACACTCAGCTTCTAAATTGCTTAACCTGTGTAGGCCATGCTTAGCTCCGCGCAGACCCATGCAAACCTGCTTACAACTGCTTTAATGTGCCTTCGTCACTCTGTATCCAATGGGCCATGTTATGCCCAGCAACAAAATAAACAGCTTTTGCAAGGCGCAAATCAAGGACCCTGCACACCCTAGACAAAGTGATGTACCACTAAGCCATGACAGATACTAAGATATTCAATGTTTCAGAAACATATCAGCCAGTCCTGCCATGCAACAGTACAGTGAATGTATACCAACATCTAGATGTCTGTGTGTGTGTAACTATATTACAACATTAACAGATACAACATATCCATATAAGTATATATATATATATATATATATATATATATATATATATATATATAAAACAGATACAATATATCCATATATGTATGTATATATATATATATACACACACACATATATATATATATATATATATATATATATATATATATAGATATATATATATAAACATATAATTTGTTTTACTAACTCTATATAAATATATATCACTATATATGCACATATAGTTATATATCTGTTAGCAGATATATACATACACATATATATATATATATATATATATATATATAGTTATATAGGTATATATGGCCATACATCTGTTGATTACAATTGCAGATTAATAAATACACATATGTCCATATGCACCGTTAATGGGGATGAGAGGCTCCACACACTATACATGTTGTACGAATAGACATCCCCCACAAAGCCAAACACATGCGCCCTGCAATACACTACCAAGTACAGTCTGCCTCCCATAGGACATGTAATATGTGGAAGCGATCAACATTCCCAGGATACAGATACACAGACACAGATATGCAGATACAGATAAATATATATATATATATATATATATATATATATATATGTATGTATACATGCGACTACACATACACATGCAGATATATGTACAGTAAGAACCATATGTAGAAGGTGCACATGATCTGGAATAGCCACTGTGCCTACAGATAATACATGAAGAACTGGACACTGTATGGGCCACACATACTAATGTCAATCATTGCCTGCAACATATACCCATAGAAAGGTCATAGGAAAGCCACCACACACAGGTATGCAGAAATGGGAATCCTTTAATTGTGTACTATAACAGTTCAATATGTCATGTCATATAGCTGTTCAGATACTGACAACCATATAAATAGAGTACTGCAACTGTGAGACAGTTACACTAATGCAGTAGTCTGGAAAGGTTCACAACTGTTCCTGTCTAGGCCATGCCCTTCAGAATGTACAATAGTGAAGACTGACTGGGCCACAGGGTACCAGACAATCAACAGTCTGTAGTGCAGGCATGTAGTTCAGCAGCCTCTATCTACACTCTGTACAAGCTCTGTAGGAGGTAAAGACGTTTTATGATCAAATGAGTTGTAACTGGTACATAACAAGGCATAACAAACAGAACAGTCTGTATGGCAGGAGGCAGTAGGCTTGCAGTACCCCAAGTCATGTGAGTAATGTCAATATTGGTGGAGTATATGGTACTGTACATCCAGATACCTTGTGGCAGCTCACCCCTTATACCCCCACATTTTGTAACAGCCTAGGTCATTTAAGGTGCTCCCCACCTAGACTCATTAATACAGGCCCATTGTCCCCTGTTACATACACTGGCCTCTGCGGTGCATAAGAGCACACGTGCTGTGTAGGTGATGCCCACACATATATGGCACCAGCCTCACTCTATATGTGAGGGATACAACAGCAGTGGACTAATGAAAGCAATGGCAGTGTGATATACTCACAGCCCACTACAGAACAACCCCCAACAGCATGACATATGTGCAAAGCTTAGTATGTAGATGGAGGACAGAGGCTGGAACACAGGCACATATGTGGAACACTTTTGCCATACACTAAGCAAGGTGCTGGTGTTACAGGATAGTCTGCAAATTACCCTTAGTCAGGGAATTGAGGTTAGTAATAGAAATTGATGTAGCCATGTACTGATAGCATGCAACGCACACACACTGCCAGTGTAATATCTGACACAGGACCTGTGTGGTGGACGGACAACACATGTTAGGCATACCTCTGTCCAGCAAGAGGATAGGCCCACAGTACTGAGCTGTGCAGAAAGACTGCATTCCAAGGTACATTAGTATGTACACACACACACACACACACACACACACACACACACACACACACACACACACACACACACACACACACACCCTGTAACACCAGTACTATGCAAAGCATAACACAACTCTACTAACAGTCTGTCTGTAGTTTCTGATCCTCCTACAAATATGTGGCTGCTCTGAGTGTGCAGGTTCTCCTGTAAGAGGTATTGCTACCTGCTGTCTGTATCACTGATGCCCACACACAGGAAGGATGTCCATCACACAGAAAATGTAAAGCGACCATGCCCACAAGTTGTAGGGATTTATAGTGGGTGGTTGCCATGACAGTGGTAATTGAATGTAGTACACGTGTCATTATATATATATATATATATATATATATATATATATATATATATATATATATATATATATATATATATATATATATATATATATATATATATATGGCTATCTGGATAGGTATATGCACATATATTTTCACCATATGTCTTGGACATGGAGTGTAGCCCTACCCTAGTCCCTACAGTCCCAAAGTCGTAGTGCAAGGGTATGTGAGGTATGTATAGCAGGTATATTACTACACTGTTGCTACTGTCATTGGGATTGTCTTCATAAACATGATGTGTGTGCATGGTGAAATCTGCTTATAACATGTGTGCCATTGGCTACTGACAGACATCCTAAGGAAATCATTGTAAAGTACCGCTGCTAGAATGTAATGCCCCTGTGGAGAGCAGCAGATACTTGCCACTATATATGGAACTTTGGACACACCCTGTACAGTCCAGAGGTATACACATAATCCTTTAGTGACAAACATGTGTACCAGGCCTGACAATATGGATGTAGACAGCCATGTAAATGGGTATAACACATGCCGACTGGTATACATTTGGCACCGTAGGTGTTGGATTCAGACACTTCTGTCTGGCCTGGCACATAATGACTGCTAGTACAGGTGTGCCATGGACACATACTACCTACTAGATATTGACATACCATCTGATTAAACTGTGAGCTTTGGCCAACTGAGACCTACATGAGTGGAGTTAAGTAGATTTTTACCTGCACTTTTTTCAAATAATACACGATTTAAAGTAATTTGTTTGTGTTGCATTGAGCAATATCTAGCTGGAAGTTGACTGTTTTTTCAGTAGGTCTTATACAAGTGGTATTTTCAGTTAAGGCTTGTTAAAAAACCTGCACAGCCAGTGATAAGTGGGGGTAGTTTACCTCATTGTTATTCGGTTTCTGTCTTATACAAGTGGTACAGTGAATTGTTTTCTGTTTAAACTGTGAGCTTTGGCCAACTGAGACCTACATGAGTGGAGGTAAGTAGATTTTTACCTGCACTTTTATCAAATAATACACGATTTAAAGTAATTTGTTTGTGTTGCATTGAGCAATATCTAGCTGGAAGTTACCACCCACCCTCCCTGTTTTTGTCTTGGTGTTAATCTTGGTGGCTTTGAAACTGCCTGCCCCTCTTGTAAATTTGCACTTGGATACTCCTCCTGGACCCATCTCATTTGCTCACTCAAAAAAAAAAAAAATGTATCTGCTTTTACTGTATTTGAGTTTCTTCCTACTTTATTTTGCTTTTGCATCATCTTAAAAGTACTCAGTTGTATTTATTACTGCTTGGTGTACCTCATTCTAAGCCTTTTAGTTTAAGCACTTGGGCTTCAGACCAGTTGTTTTACATTAAGAAGGTTTGTGGTCTGCACTGTAGTGGCAGGATAGGTAGCTTACATCCTTCTAAGTTGGGAACTGCTGACTGAGGGCTCAGTGTCTGTTATTCTAAAAGTGTATTAATTCTGGTTAAAGCACTTGGGCTTCAGGCCAGTTATTTTACATTAAGAGGGTTCGTGGTCTGCACTCTTGTGGGAGGAGAGGCTGGACTCTGCCCTTCTGAGCTGGGAATTTCTGGTTAAAGGCTTATAGTGCCTGCATATTTGAACTGCTTCTTACTGAAACTGGTACACCTTGTTTGCTGTAGCATAGACTAGATCCAGGCCTGTTGAATCTAGCTTTGTTTGTATAACTTGAGCACTAATCCAGGCATTCTTTAAAGTATTCAATTGTATTTATTACTGCTTGGTAGTAACTTGATTAAAGTGTAGCTATCATTCTAAGTCTTTTGGATTAAGCACTTGGGCTTCAGACCAGTTGTTTTACATTAGGAAGGTTTGTGGCCTGCACTGTAGTGGCAGGACAGGTAGCTTACATCCTTCTCAGTTGGGAACTGCTGATTGAGGGCTCAATGTCTGTTATTCTAAAAGTGTATTAGTTCTGGTTTAAGCACTTGGGCTTCAGGCCAGTTATTTTACATTAAGGTTTGTGGTCTGCATTCTTGTGGGAGGAGAGGCTGGACTCTGCCCTTCTGAGCTGGGAATTTCTGGTTAAAGGCTTATAGTGCCTGCATATTTGAACTGTTTCTTACTGAAATTGGTACACCTTGTTTGCTGTAGCATAGACTAGATCCAGGCCTGCTGAATCTAGCTTTGTTTGTATGCTTGTTGCTTGTTTGCTTGTTATTTCCCTGAAACTCTAATTCCACCTAAAACGTGGCTTTTTAGCGCTTCTGTGGATCCCTAGTGATATCTGCATTGCTTACTGTACTTATTTCCTTGTTTCACTTCAATGAAAGTTACTGCTTGTCATTTTTGCATTTAAGTTACCTGTAGCACATTGCATTTAAGTTACCTGGCACTTGCTCACTAAAGCAATTATATAGGTCAGCGCTAAAAAATTAAAAGCACTACACCCTCACAAACTCCCCTTGAGTACCTTGTTCCCCATTGGCCCTTTTATTTCAATTATAAAGGAATTCACAATACTATTCTAGCATGTCCAAAAGTCAGTTGTCATTCTCCTCTCCGGTCCAGCTGGTGAATCTGGGAATCTTGAGGCAATGTTACAACTGCCTCATGTACACAGACAACCCTCTCCTCCTCCCAATAAATTCCAACACATGTGAGAGATGCAACCATATAGCCAAACTGGAGGCTAAGCTCTCTCAACTCAGTACTGGTGTAACCAGTCAGGAGGAAAAGGAAACCACACTCACTACAATTCCAGTCTCACATAGACCTACCACAACAGCAAACCAAACACATAAACACACAAAAACATACTCGGAGGCTCTAAATAAAAATCTGCCTAAGCAACAGAGACCTCCAAAGCAGACACCCTAGCAACCGCTACCCCAAAACAAAACACGTGGAACACATAGCTCACAAAGCCAGTGTGCCGAACAGTCACAGCCCTTAAGGCTAAACAACACACCTGATACACTTGTAATAGGTGACTCTATCGTCAGGCAGACTGACGTCTCGCTCACCAGGCTGAACAAGGAGAAGGTCACAGTGAGCTGCCTGTCTGGCGCTAGGATCCGCCACATAACACAAGCACTCAGGTCACTCTAAGGCAAGTACAAATATGACTCAGTCATTGTCCATGCTGGTGTGAATGACCTGAGATGTACCTCCCTGGACTACATGAAAAGAGACATAGAGGATCTCTCTGAGCATGTAGCCCAGGCCGGTATGACCCTGACCTTGAGTAGCATCTTACCTTCACCAAGAATGATGCCACAATATGAAGACAAGATGATCAATTTCAACAATTGGCTTAAGTATTGGTGTCATTCAAACGGGATCCAATGCCTGTCAGCCTGGGATGACATGCTCGACAAGCCATGATGCTTCGCTAGGGACAGTTTGCTCCTATCACTCCTGGGCTTTTGGATATTGGCAAAGGCTCTTGCTTCCCCCATAGTGCCTTTTTTAGGCAAGGCTCAAAAGACAAACCCACCTCCATAGGTATCACAAGGGATAAGAAACTAAGAGTAATGCTACTCAACGCCAGAAGTCTAAACCTCAAGATGCATGCACTCGAAACTCTCATTAGCATGGAGAACATCAATATCTGTGCAGTAACAGAAACCTAGTTCAAGGCTCCCGAGAGGACCCCAGCACTACCAGGTTATACCTCATACCATGCTTTTCGGCCCCAAAACTTGGACCGAACCATAAAAGGAGGGGGAGTATCAATATTCGTCAAAGATACCCACACCTCCATGTTGGTGGCACAGCACGAAGCATCAGAGACTATCCATGTGCAACTAACAGTGGGTAAAACTGCCTTTCAGTTTATAGCCTGCTACAGACCACCCTCCCAAACCCAGGAACTCCACTCAGCCTTCCTGAGAACACTGGAAAATATGAAGGTCTCTCCAAACACCATTATATTGGGCAACTTCAACTACCCAAACATAGACTGGGAGCATTACTCTAGCTCCAACAGCCTAGCCCAAAGGTTCCTAGAATTTATAAACTCAAATGCTATGGAACAACTTGTTACCACTCCCACAAGAGGGGAAAACATACTGGACCTGATCATCACCAACATGGGGACTCTATGCTCCAGACCAGAAGTGTATCCCTCACTGGTAAGATCAGACCATAAACTAATCTCACTGGATATTCACATCCCGACCCCACCCCCTGCCCAGAAAACCACAGCAAAAAACTTCTCTAAAGCAAATTTCACACTCCTCAAAACCAAGGTGGAATCCTTCAAAGCCCCCGGGCCTGTGGAAAATATGGCCCAGACCGCAGAATCCTTTATAAACACATTCTATGAACACCTTCAGGAATGCATGGATCATGCAATCCCAAATAAAACCAAGACCCAATCCTCCAAAGGCAGACTTCCTGCCTGGTGGACTCCAGCCATAAACAAACTATACAGTAGAAGGAGGAAGCTACTACATGCTGGAGCAAAATCCCAAAAAGGGAAGGCATCACTGATCAGTAATAGCAAAAAACTATGGGCACTCATAAAATCGTCTAAGGCCAGCTTCGAGAGAAAACTTGCACAGGACACTAAGGATAATCACAAGGCTTTCTTTAGTTATGTTAGGAACCTGGGTGAGAATTCCCAGATATGCTCAGAATTAGTCCAAAATGACAAAAAATACACCGAACCCACAGACATTGCCAACATCCTAGCTGACAGGTTCAGCGCAAACTTCTCCCACCAAAAGGGCAAATATCTATCCCAGCAGAGTGCTGCCCTCCTGACATCTCAGATGCTCAGGTAAGAGCCGCCCTCTCCAAAGCAAAAAACACAGCATCAATGGGACCAGACGGTGTCCCGGGCTGCGTCCTACATGAACTCCAAGATGATATAATCCCAAACATAATACTGTTCAATCTCAGCCTTACTACAGGATATGTACCCAAAGAGTGGCATACAGCATCGGTGGTCCCTCTCCACAAAGGTGGTGCCTCAACGGATCCTGGAAACTATCGCCCCATAAGCCTGACTAGCTTGGTCTGCAAAGCTATGGAAAGAATCATCATGGACCTTATAAATAAAGATATTGGGGACCTACAGACACTGGATCCTACCCAGTTTGGCTTTGTTAAGGGCAGATCCTGCCTCTTAAACCTGGTTGATTTCTTTGAAGCAGTCACCAAGTCCATTGACGAGGGGAAGGTGGTCCACACAGCCTACCTGGACCTCGCAAAAGCCTTCGATACAATACCCCACTCGGGCATTATAGATAAGCTTCATCCTAGGGTGCCAATGGGGTAACTAGGTGCATCCCTTGCGTATACACCCTGCCCTAATGTTCATTTTCGGGTTTTGGAACAAATGTTCAAAGCTACGTTTTTCCCAAAAAGAATAAACAAAAAGCAGCTGAATTTGAGTCCCATCCCAACGTATTTAAAACCCGTCCCCTACCTTTTAGTGTATAGTTTCCAAAAAACCATTTAGCCCCATTAAAAACCCCCAATGGGGGGGCCCCTGTCCCTTGTGAGGGAATTTACATGGCCCATAAAAAACAAAATAAAGGAAATGTTGGTGTAACAAAATTTTCCCTATGTTTGTTACCCCCCCTTTAAATGCCTTTAAAAAAAATCCCAAATTTTTAAAAAAAAAAGGGAAAAAAATCCCTTTAAACATAAAATTAAAAAAAAATTTTGAATCCCTTTATTTTTGGGCCCAAAATCAGAGTGTAAAAATTCCCCGGTCAAAAAAAGGTGGCCCCTCCAAGGCAGGCTTTTTGCCCATTCTCCCCATTGGGGCCAAATTTGTCCTTCCCGGCCCTGTGGGGGAACCTTCCCATGTTGGTTTTTTGTGAAATGTGCTTAAGCTGTTACGAAATTTGTGTAGCCTCAAAAATTTGGGCCCCCAGTTTTGGTAGGGGTTCGGATGTGCCAGGGCCATAACTGAGAAAAAATGTTTTTGGGGAATAGGGGGTGGGGGGTTTTAAAAAATTTCGGGGGGGGGTGAAAATTAAATGGGGTCATGGGGGTGGGTGAATCGGGAAGTCCAAAAGAAAAAAAACCCCCCCTAAAACCCCCAAAAAATGGAACTTGTCCAGCAAAAAGGGCCCACATCAATAAGGGCTGGCTGAACTCCAAAAAACCCCTGGTTTTTGAAACCCTACCCCTCACCCCCCCCCCCAAAAAACCAGCCTATCCCAAATAGGGATTCTAAATTTGTGAACCCATATTGTGGCACTCCCCCAGGTTTGGAAAATATGTTCCCTTGCATGATCCCACCTTAAGCCTAAAGCGATTTCCCCCCAAATTTTTTTTCCCTTTGGGAGTACTTTTCTAAAAAAATTTGGGGTTACAAAACCTTGTATCACTAAAAAAGTTTTGGAGTGTTGTAAAAGCGCCACCCTCACTCCTGAAAACCTCCCCCCATTAAACACCTCCAGCCACCCCCCCCTGATTAGGGGTTAACTTTTTTCCCCTTTGGGTGTTTAAGGGCATTAAAACCCCAAAAATTTACCCCTGCCATTTATTAAAACCAAAATTTTCCCCCTTTTTTAAATTTTCCCTTTTTTGGGGAAAGGGTTTGAACAGAAAGGGGAATTTTGGGGGGCCCGGGAATAAAATCAAATTCCGGGAGTAAAATATTTTTTTTTAAAACGTTCTCATTTTTTAAAAAAAACTGTTCAAAAAAAAAAATAAACCTCTACGTAACTTCTTTCTGTAAACAACCGACACCTTACCTGAAAAAGTCTAGGTTTGAAAACCCCTTTTGGGCCCATAGAAATGGCCCCGGCAATTTAAGGTAGGGGCTGATTCACTATAAATGTTTGGGGTATTTTTTTTAAACCTAATTTAAAATTCTAAACCACACCCCCAAAAACCCAAAAAACCCCCAAACCAAAAAAAACCCACAAAACCCCCAAAAAAAAAAAAAATTTTTTTTTTTTAAAAAAGGGGCGGGTAAATTGGGAAATTAAAATTTATTTTATTTTCGGATCCTTGGCACCCTTGCTAAAAGGGTGGAGAAAAAAAAAATTTTTTTAAATTACTTTCAATGGAAGGCATCCTTCCCCATGGAAAACCCTAAAAAATATGCCCCCTAAAAAAACCTATGTGGGATTGGGTGAAAGGGTCTAATATCCTGGGAGAATACAGCCCGAGATAGGGAATGGGAAAGGGAATTTATGTGATTTTCCCAAAGGGGGATCCTCGGTAGTAATAAATTTTTTGGGAACTTGCACCTGGGTTCTTAAAGGGAAAAAACCCCAATGTGTAGTTGACATCGCTCAAAAAGGCTTAGGTTCGGGGTTTTTTTTTTTGGGGAAATAATTTTTCTTAAAAGCTTTTAAATATTAAATAATTTTTAAAAGGGGTTTAAACCGCCCTTTTAAATAAAAATTTTGTCTAATTAAAGGAAAAAAAATAAATAAAAAAACTTTTAAATAAATAAAAGGGTTTTTTAAGAAATAGAAAAAATTTTTTTTTTAACAAAAATATTTTAAATATTAATTATAAATATATATATTTTTATATTATATTTTTTTTTTAAAACAAAACCAAAAACAAAAAACCCCCAAAAAAATAATTTTAAAATATTATAAAATTATATTATTTTTTTAAAAAAAAAACCCA
>NC_056734.1:356291649-356346649 GCF_019279795.1 Protopterus annectens | reverse complement strand
TGAACAGTACTCCTGCAATGTGCTGTGTGCAACATCATCATCATGATAAAGGTAAATAGGGTAACCATAGAGGGACCGGTAGTGTTTTGTGTACAATGGGGTCATCCTCCTCATGTGTACCTGGACCATGTAGGAGTGAGGTGCATACCAGGACCGTGCACCTGAGGGACAGTGGTGAGGATAACAGTAGTATGTTATGATGCATATTACAAGGGTTTCATGTGTCCAGTGGGAACATGTGTGTAATGGACAGCTATGTATAGGGCAAATGGTGTCCTAGGAGCTGAATGGCCTTATGTGTCCGTAAGTGAGGGTCAGATGTTGGGGATGGAGTGTAGGTATGGCCGTGGAGGATAGGTAGGAGCACAGAAATGACAGCATACAGGGTTGGTATATGACACATGTGGAGGGAGATACACCCTGGATGCGGATGGGTCTTCAGCATTCAAAAGCCCATGGGAACAGTGGGACGGAGGTCTCCAGCCATGGGCAACTACCACTGTACCTACTCAGCTGCAAAAGAGGCAGTGCTGGGGGCCGTCCAGGAGGGGCAGCATCACCCTGTAAATGTGACACTCCACCCTTGAACTGGCATATCTGGCTTCGTAACCCCTTAGGGAGCCACCTACGCAACATGTCCAGGACCGCACGACAGCAGATATGTACCTGTCTGGTCCCACTCCCAAGAGGGACATGCTCCATCCTCAGTGGTGGTACCATCAAAAGGTGGTGCAGAGCCAACAGAGGTTGATGTTAATAGCTGGGCCCCAGATGTGCTAGTTCCCAGTGCCATGGTCAGCTGAAGTGGGACAGGAGAATCTGCCGGGACCTAACAACCCATTCAGCCTATGGTGTTGTGTTTTAAACCCACATATGGCTTAGTGATAGACAACAGCATAAAGGATTACCTACGACAGTATGCATAGATATCATCAGCAACCCAACACAACAGATGGTATACATTTGCAGAGGGAGCACAATAAATGCATATATACCGCATGGCAACTGTACAATGTGTAGCAGACGTGTGACCGTAGCTATGAACAGTTGCCCATCAGTGGCCTGTCACTGGAAATCCCACACAGTGTCAGTCATACCACTGTCTCATGTGACACATGTCCAGTCAGGGATGCGATGGCAGTAACACATCCCTATCATCATGTACTGTCTGCAGTCCCCAAACCATGCTTCTGCTGTGCACAGAAGTGTGTTCAGTGTGTAACACAGGAAACAAATGGTTGCAAACACTGACCTGTTCACAGATGGCCCTACAGATGGGGTTCTCTCATGAACAGAGTACTGTCATGTATGTATTTTAACATGCAGAATAGCCATTACAACACACATGTTAAACAGGCAGTAGTCTCAATGCAGCATAGCTACACTTACATGCTGTAGTTCTGTGGCACATCACTCTCCTGTCATTAGGCTATTTCTCGCTGTTGAAAATTATTGAGGTACATCCAGATATCATCTGTGATGCCATGTCAGAACACCACATCCAGGTACCACTCACAGTGACTGTCATGTCCAGATAATAACATGTTTCCCTAGATAGTGTACTGTGTTTATCATTTGGATGGCTATGGGAACACCATCACAGCTGTACCACATGCAGTCAGATAGAGGAGGACTGCAATAGGTGCAGAGGCCATCACCTGACCATTTCCATCTGTTACAATACACATGCTGCTGCTGTGCAGGTGTACACCTTCACATCCACCAGAGAGTGTGTGTGCGGGACAGGCAATGTACACCAGGGAAGGGCTTGGAGACTTAACGATAATCTGCCACATGCTGAATAGTACAGGGGCAAACCCCTGATTACTCATTACTATAACATGTGGATGACGTTACTACATGTGCCACAGAGGCGGCATGTTGCAGTGCTGTAAGAACATGTGTGTAGGTGAGTGAGTACCATCTGCAACAGATATAGTAGACATACATTAGGTGTGGCACACATCAGTCCACATGAATGGATGCCATTGTCACCACAACCGCACTCTAATGGACATGCATTGACACCTTTGCCAGGGTGGCAAATACACAATGTAACTACTTAGTTTGCCACACCGCAGTAATGCACATGACCGCATGCACCACAGGGGATATCTGAAGGTTCTATGGGCTAGGCCATGTGAAAGTGCTTGACAACTGTTGGTATGCCAATGAGGTTTATACTGGGAGTGAGTGTGGTTGGGAGCATCACAAGCCACATACAGACACAGGGTGCCAGTACTGTCATGCAGGTATGAATTGCTCCATGGGTGTGTAGTGTTTGGCTGTGCAAGATGGCTGTACAAGGCTAGGTGAGGGGTAATCCTTGCCATTGCATCACCTGAAAATGGTGTGCAGTGCAGGGGTGTAGTGTCTGCAATGTCCCACACAGATGGGTACTGCATTATCTGGCCTGACATCCTGGTTACCAATGTGTAGGGCCATAGCTTTGCAATGCATGCCATGTCTGTGTTTGATAGTCCTTTACATGGACATTGTCTGTGATGTGCATGTCCCACAATACTGTACAGTGACATGTACAGGTGTACCTGGTTTGGCAGACACATGTAGTGTACACAGCCTGTTATACCCCGACATGCCAATACTGGCCTGGTGTGGCGAAACCTGCTTATAGTGAGCAGGGCAGCCCTGCACCTGCATGGATAGAATGGACAGGTATTCCGTGGTGTCAGTGGCATCGGTCCATACAGAGCACAAGTGTACAGCATTGTCTGGCATTAGTGGATCACATATGATGGCACCACATAAGTTGCAGCCATTCAGTGTGGAACATAGTGAAGGCACAGTGTCCACATATATGTGCCTATTGTACCTCTGTACAAGGTGCTATGTCCTCTGCAGGACACTGCGGTCATACCATGCCTACTATCTGTCCTCAATGTGCATGTTACCAGCAACATAGTGGGATATCCTAGGCAAGGTTGTATGTGCATGGCACATGGGTGCGGGACATATACCGGGTACTAGTAGGGCTGCATACTTAGTTCACCAGCCCTTTTGCCAGATGTATGGGTATGGCTTGCCAACACAGTGCCATGGCTGACTGACAGCTCTACTCCTTGTGAGGTGGCCAATGTGTCATAAGACGGATACTATATAGGAAAACTACAAAACCCACTCTCAAACATGTCCAATGGGAAGACAGTCACGGCCACCTCTACACAGGCTCTGACAAACACACACTTGCCATGTCCTGTATACAAACACCTACCATAGGTCTCACACACACACGCACACACACACACACACACACACACACACACACACACACACACACACACACACACACACACACACACACACACACACACACACACACACACAGCATGTCTGGGATTAGAACGCCAACCTAACTACTTTACTACACTACAGCATTACGCAGTTACAGAACATGCTACTGAGATTATTGGGACACAGCACTCCCAGAGGTGTATTTGTAGATGGGTAACATCATCGGCCTTGCTAATGGTGGGTATAAGAAATATATAAAGTGTGAGCAATATAAAAGCATTACTCAGTCCTCAGGCAAATGGGGATGCACACACACATGGCAAGTGTGAGACTAGAACACTGACATAATTACTTTATTACACTACAGCATTACGCAGTTACAGTATGCGCTACCGAGATTACTGGGGCACAGCCCTCCCAGACGTGTATTTGTAGATGGGTGACATAATCGGCCTTGCTAACGGTGGGTATAAGAAATGTATGGAGTGTGAGCAGTCTAAAAGCATTACTCAGTCCTCAGGGACACATACACAGCAAGTGTGGGACTAGAACACCGACCTAATTACTTTATTACACTACAGCATTACGCAGTTACAGAACGCACTACCAAGATTACTGTGACACAGCACTCCCAGAGGTGTATTTGTAGATGGGTGACATCATCGGCCTTGCTAACAGTGGGTATAAGAAATGTATGGAGTCTAAAAGCATTACTCAGTCCTCAGGGACACATACACGGCAAGTGTGGGACTAGAACACTGACCTAACTACTTTATTACACTACAGCATTACGCAGTTACAGAACGTGCTACCAAGATTACTGTGACACAGCACTCCCAGAGGTGTATTTGTAGATGGGTGACATCATTGGTCTTGCTAACAGTGGGTATAAGAAATGTATGGAGTGTGAGCAGTATAAAAGCATTACTCAGTCCTCAGTCAAATGGGGACACACACGGCAAGTGTGGGACTAGAACACTGACCTAACAAGTTTATTACACTACAGCATTATGCAGTTACAGAACGCACTACCAAGATTACTGTGACACAGCACTCCCTGAGGTGTATTTGTAGATGGGAGACATCATCGCCTTTGCTAACGGTGGGTATAAGAAATGTATGGAGTGTGAGCAGTATAAAGGTATTACTCAGTCCTCAGGGAGACACACACACACACACACACACACACACACACACACACACACACACACACACACACAGCAAGTGTGGGACTAGAACACTGACCTAACTACTTTATTACACTACAGCATTCCGCAGTTAGAGAACGCGCTACCATGATTATTGGGATACAGCCCTCCCAGAGGTGTATTTGTAGATGGGTGACATCATCGGCCTTGCTAACAATGGGTATAAGAAATGTATGGAGTGTGGGCAGTCTAAAAGCAATTTAGAGTCCACCAGCAAATGGGGACAGACATACACACACACGCCAATGTCAGGTACGGAACACCTGCTTATTTAAAAATTACTATTACAATACTACATACTTACGAATCACGCCACACAGACTACACCTGTCAAGGCTGTCATTATGACCATCTTGGAATGCAGACATCAACAGGGATGCTGGAAGTTAAGATGTACATACCTGTGAACCTGTGTGTTTAAAGTAGGAATCCATCCTGACCTGGAGTATGCCCATCTGGGGAATGGACGACTACCACCACTATACAGGGTTACAATGGCCATGCCCATACACAGAGGCACATAACCGACACAAGGTGTCACTGGGCATGCTCACACACTTAGTAGCACAGGGCTGTTCAGAATGCATTATGTGTCCGTCTACACAAGGATGTACTGGACATGCTCATACACTTAGTAGCACAGGGGGCATGGTCACACACTTAGTAGCACAGGGCTGGTCGGAATGCCCTACTATGTGTCCATCTACACAAGGATATACTGGGCATGCTCATACTCCTAGTAGCACAGGGCTGATGGGGATGCAATCTGATGCTAAACACAGAGGACCACAGTGGCCATGCTATTATAGGTAGACGTAAAGACACATTGTAATGGGCTCTGGTGTTAGTAGTTGTCATTGTTAGCGGGAACGCTGCTCTACATATATTTGACACCTGTCTTTTATACAACATCAGCTGTCATTCTGGGATGACATGGCTGACAGTAGGCAGGCCTTTGTCGCATATCAGATGCATCCATGATACAAGGGAGTGTGGATATTACCCAAGGCGCATCCACCCACACAGTGCCATTCCAAGGTAAATGTCCTAAACACAGGTTAACTCCCATACACCTACAGGACAACTGCATTGTTTTCTTATGCTAACCAGTGCTAGATGTGCAGCATCCATATTCACAACTGGCCACTGTAGATCCAACAATGGGGAGTACTGACATCTGTGCAGTGAGGAACACCTGGCTGATGTCTCTGTAGTGCACAATAGCACTATCACCATATACCTCAGAACCTAGCACTACCACCATATACCTCAGAACCAGACATGTAGGCCATAACACAGGTACGGACCGCTCCAGGTGTTCACCCACATACGTAAAGGCCACTCACATGTACTGACAGGTCCCCCCATGAAAGGCATCACAGATGAGTCATGTGCAGGACACAGTGTCACATGCTGCATTCTAGGATGTAAACTGCAGACACCACCATGGCCTCGGACCACAAACATGCAACCATACATGCTGTATGACAGATGAGTACACCACCATGTGACCCTTGACTTGTGTACTGAACTAAGCTTTACTTCAACTGTAGACAGTACATTTGTACTGACACAGTTGCATCATGTGTTATGCAATGTAATGATACAACTGTCTGTGACTAGGTCAGCTGTACACATACCAAGGGCCCTCGGTACTTTCCACCATTAGCAGATGTATGTTGCTGTACACCAGTACACACCTTCATGTATGGATATGACATACATGGACCTGCCCTGGGTATGTACATGCCACACACACAACATACCTGTAAATAGCATAGCTGTTGTAGTCCTTTGTGCAGACAGGTAGCTACAGCCATTACACACATGCATATGGAATGTAGGTCCATGGCTGCTGAATGCTAACATTACATAAGGTGTGATATTAATGTTGACAGAGGTAACATCCCCTCTGTACTGGTCACCCATCATATCATACAACAGTCCATGTGTCATGTATGTCATTACACATATCCACCAATTGCAATGCCTACAAACATGACCAAATGTCAGGATTGCAGGACCTACACACCTGTACACATTGTACATTCAGATAGCATGCGCGTGCAGTTGCTGATGTATGCAGGTGGCATGTATCCTAGTACATCATGCAGCTGCAATGCAGACTCAACATTGACAACTGTATATGGTGATATGCTGAATGTACAAAAAGATGTACCACAGGTATGGACAGATATGTTGAAATAACTAATTGGCGGGGCATCTTTGCAGACGGATGTTTGCTGTGGACAGCTCACAGGTGTGTCATAAGTGGTCCTACAATACCCTGTATAACCGGTAAGCAATGGTTTCGTTAACTGAAGGACATAACACACAACTTAGACAGTGGTCAGGGTGACAGCGAAGGTAAATCACTTGACACCTGTTAATAGATATGATGTCCCTAGTGCATATATCAGCACTGTTGGCACAGGAAGCTTCAGTACAGTTTGTATCTCGTGCAATACTGCTGTACGTCTGACATACATAACATGAGCTAGGCAGGTCTGAGATTCACAGTACTAGCATGTGTAGTTGCGTGTGTGTCCATATATGTCACGTATTGTGGGAATACATCTTAATTGTTGCTCACTCTCCTGTACACTAGTGTAAACATCTGTACAGAATGCAATGTAGAAAGCAGGACATAGGCAGGGCGTGTATCTCACACATGTGAGGTATCTGTATGTGCATGAACGATGTAAAAGAAAAGAAACGCAATTTATTTCAAGACCAAAACAGCGTTTTCGCTTCCAGAAAGCCAGAAGCTTCATCAGCAGTTGAAAGGATTAAAACCAAATGCATTTAAAACAAAGTAACTGGCGCTTGTTGACGACATCACCACAAGCGCCACAATGTTGCTTAAAGGGGCAACAATGAAACTTAAAAGGGCAACAATAACAAGGAGAGCGGGTGAAAACAAATCACTTGACGAGAATAAAGGGCACATCTACTTGTGAGTGTTGCAAATGGTGCAGATACCTGCGAGTAGGTAACTCTTTCATCATTGGGGAGAGGAAATATTTCATCAATCACAAAATTAATTGTAAAACGAAGGCCATAGTATACGTAGCTTTTTGCCAATGCTGCACAGCTTTCTATGTTGGTAAAACGGATAGACGCTTCTGTGACCGTATATACCAACACATCTACGCTATCAACAATAAGAAAAGCGACAACGCATTGTCAAAACATATTCTTAACAACAGCGGCCACAGCTACCTGTTTATGGGCATTGACCATATCAGCATGGATATCAGAGGTGGCCCACAATCTCTCATTGTTGAGACTCGTGAGCTCGAATGGCAACTCCAACTGGACGCCTTTTCATTTCCTGGGCTAAACGAAAACTGTAATATTGCTGCTATTCTTAAATATAAGAGCTATCTTAGATAATACTTTTTTACTCTTAGTGGCGTACCAACCTATCCCATTGGTCAACTCCAAGGACAGTGAATAATGTTGCATATATTGCTTTGCTAGGGTTAAGCCCATTGAATGTTCTATTCCATCTATAGTTTAAAGTAATAGCAACTTTAACATATTGATTTCCTTTGATATGTAGCTTTTTTCAAATTGCTTGCTCTTGTTAGGTGACCCGATGCAGTAGTACATTTAGTTGCTCTTGTTTATTGATATTTACTATATACAACTTTTTAGCTTCACATTTCATTTAGAATGTTTTTATTCTTTTATATAAGTTTTACAGGGCATACTATGTATTTGTTTTCACCCGCTCTCCTTGTTATTGTTGCCCTTTTAAGTTTCATTGTTGCCCCTTTAAGCAACATTGTGGCGCTTGTGGTGATGTCGTCAACAAGCGCCAGTTACTTTGTTTTAAATGCATTTGGTTTTAATCCTTTCAACTGCTGATGAAGCTTCTGGCTTTCTGGAAGCGAAAACCCTGTTTTGGTCTTGAAATAAATTGCGTTTCTTTTCTTTTACATCGTTCTGGCTGCAGTGGTGTTCCGTTTTTGTTTTCAGTGAGTTTATTTGTTTCTTATTTAACTTATCTGTATGTGCATGACATAGGTGTATTAATTACTGACTGCCACAGTGTGTGTATGTAGGGCTGACTGGTCCCTGGGGTAAGAATGTATGTTACCATACTGAACTAATAAGATACCTCCCACCATCCAGGTGATGCATTCAACTATCTGTGTTGATGTCCCCAATCTTAGGCTGTACTGACTACCTGTACATGTGTGTTCTCTGTGGCCCATCATGTAGGTGCACAGTACTGTAATGATGATTTGCACATAGGCAGGGGTCCTCATCCCACCAGTAGCAACTGTGTGCAAGTGTGTGTTACTGTGTCGGTGAAGCCGTGAGTGTGTGCATGTGTGTGTGTGTGTGTGTGTGTGTGTGTGTGTGTGTGTGTGTGTGTGTGTGTTAAGTGTCACTGAATACATGTGTGTCAATATCTGAGTGTGTGGGTGCAGTTGTGTGTTTGCATCCTGTCATGGGAACGTGTATTACTGATTCCCATTGAGGCATCACACTTCCCACTGGCCTCTACCCTTGTAATCAGCTAGACCACTCTCTTACCTCACCACTCCATGTAACTGTACCTGTGATGTCACCCTTTATGGATGTCATGTCTGTGGCCACAGTAGCTTAATACACAACTATCATGCTCTTGGAATGGTAGAACTGTTTGTAATGTGAGACATTCTCACTGGTATGTGGCAGCTACACTGTGCATGCTGGTATATTCATACATACCTGTGAGTAGTCCACATTAACATATGGGACACTTAACTGCAAACACTGACATCCACAGGCACGTGCAATTAGACCTGAAGAAGGACAGCAGAACATCATGACCAACATGCATTTACTGTTGTTACACAAGACACATACTGTTAACAGTATTGTACACCTGTACTACATGGTATATCTGCTGCCTGTCAACAGTCTTCAACATTTGTAAACTACACATATCACCCTAGTCTGTTCACCCTGTGCATCAGACCATATGAGCATGTCCCTGCACTGATGGTGTGGATGTCAGGGATGCACCACAGGCATCATCATATGCACAGGGTGTTAATGTTTGCCGGAGACCTAGGCTGCACTGTTGTTACACAAGACACATACTGTTAACAGTATTGTACACCTGTACTACATGGTATATCTGCTGCCTGTCAACAGTCCTTAGCATTTGTAAACTACACGTATCATCCTAGTCTGTTCACCCTGTGCATCAGACCATATGAGTATGTCCCTGCACCGATGGTGTGGATGTCAGGGATTTGGCACAGGCATCATCATATGCACAGGGTGTTAATGTTTGCCGGAGACCTAGGCTGCACTGTTGTTACACAAGACACATACTGTTAACAGTATTGTACACCTGTACTACATGGTATATCTGCTGCCTGTCAACAGTCCTTAGCATTTGTAAACTACACGTATCATCCTAGTCTGTTCACCCTGTGCATCAGACCATATGAGTATGTCCCTGCACCGATGGTGTGGATGTCAGGGATTTGGCACAGGCATCATCATATGCACAGGGTGTTAATGTTTGCCAGAGGCCTAGGCTGCACCATTGGATGACATCATGTGTGTGGGTTTGGGTCTTTGATCTAATTGGACGTGTGTGGATGTTATGCATGTGTGTGTTGTGGTGCCCTACATATGTGTCCAGTGTGTGCGTGTATGTCTGCACACAGTTCTCACATGTGTCTGGCCTGCACAGGGGTATTATTGACAGCTACAGACTGTACAGGCGAGGTTTTGCAGTTCATGGTGTCCGGATACAGACATGTGACCTGTGCCTGCCAGGAGTTGCACGGGCACTACCAGACAGAGGTGCAAATTGGGTACTGTCTGATGTCACTAGTCCACTGGAACTGTGCCCCTGTTGGGACCATCCTGAGCCACGTGCACGTGGCCTGCTGTGTCATGGTGTGGACAGCACAGCACCAGATGCACTGCTGCTGCTACTGCCACTATGGGAGTGGGCATGTGAGGTAGCTCGTACACATAGACCTGACACAGGTGATGTAGCAGGCCTACGTCCACATGCCCGACACTTCACTCCTACCAAATGTTTCAACACAGACAGCTCACGCTCGCGGATTGTAATGCCATGGTCAAGGACTCCAACCATGTCACCCAACCGTCTATCCAAAGCATCAGCAATCTGCTGTTGAGCATTTACCATTGCCTGAATGCTGTTGTTTAAAGAATGGACAGCAGTCCTCTGTAGCCTCTGATATTCTCTGTTGTGCCATTCAGCACATGTCTGTGCCTCCATTACAGCCTGAAACATGCATCTGGTGACACTAGCTGCTGTGCTCTGTCATGCAGGAGCATGTTGGCCAGAGGTCCTCCTACGAGCAGCACTGGCCATGTACCTGTGTGGGGAACCACCAGTAGTTTGACTGACACGATGGTGTGCAGGCACACCTTCCATAGCCCCCACACTTTCCTGTTTCAAGCTACCACGCACCAACTGTCCTTTCTCTATGCCTACTGGTGATGGGGTATGTGCAGGTATGGGATCTGTGTGCGGGGATGGGGTGGATATAGATGGAATGGCAACCAATGGCACAGTTTCAGCCCCTGACAACTCCGCCTGTGTCCCAGTCATACGTTCATCATCACTGCTGGAGTCTGTGGGGACACTAACATCTGATGTACCACAGGAGGGCAATGCACCTACATCACCTGTGAAGGCAGACAAGAACTGTACATTACAATCTATACAATATACACACACACACACACACACACACACACACACACACACACACATGTGATATGACAGAAGGCATGCAACATGCATGTGATACGGCAGACGGCATGCAGCGCAGACAGTAATAGTGGTAGTTATCATACAACCCTAGGTTGCACACAACAGCATACATGTGCCATAGCAGACGGTATGCAAATTACACAATCATAGTAGTGGTTAGCATACATCCCTGTGTAACATCATGTGGACCAGCACAGGTTAACAGTACACCTGCCTGATGTGTGGCATATGACCTTGATAATCACATGTAGTATGACATTTGATCTGCTGATGTGTGCAATGACATGCATACATGTTTAACACAATGGTCTCCTGTCAAATATACAGTGGGGCAATGGTGTACGAATGCAGTGTTGTCTTTCCACCCTACAGATATACTGCAAATTTAGCTGATGTGCATGGCCATTGTAGGGAATCATGAGGCGTCTCTAGTGCTATACAGTGTGAGCTACAGACAGGGTTCATAGCCATGTCTGTGTTCAGATACATTACATATATACTGTGGATTGTGACCCACATCACTGAAGTGTATACACACTAAACCATGATGTAGAAGTTGTGACACAGGTCACTGATGGGTATACGGATGACACCCCATGCACATCTGCAACCATATTGCTGCAGCCTGTCAATTATGGCCAGACATGGCAAACACATCGGTACACCATGTCCCACATGACATCTGTGTACCACACACTCACACATACAGACACACACACAGACACACACACACACACACACACACACACACACACATGAGGAGCTAGTATGGCATTTATGTCCATCACCAGCAATGGGAATGCACTGCATCTGTGGCCTGATGTGGATACTGTGCAGTCGACTGCTGTCATGTTGCAACACCCTCAAGATCTTCAACACATCTTCTGTGGTGGATTGATGTTACGCCTACATAAGATGTGCACAGGCCTGTAGGATGTCTAGTGTTCCACATCTACATTATGACCATTATACAAAGGCCATGGCTGAACCATGTGTAGCCATTGTATGACAGGGTGTACACAAGCACAACACGTCTACTGTGTGTGTTGCTCCATGTCTCTGGCCATCCTCCATGGCTATGTGTGTACATGTGTTGTCCAAATTATTGTGATGGGCATCTATTTCACATGTCTGTGTTGTCCCATATGACATATATGCTCCACTGACAACAGGGTTATGCAGATAAAGGGTGGTATGTGGGATATGTTTTCAGGCTAGGTAGGCAGTGTAGCAGCCAGGCCAATAGATGTCATGGACATCACATTGTGCGACATTCATAGCAGGGCTATGATCCACACCAGTGAAACCTGTTTGCTGGCCATACTCCAGCCCACTGTGTAGGACTGTTTGTATTCACCACATGTGAATATCAGATCTGTTGCACATTCCTAAAGTGAACAGCACCTCCACCATTGTATGCACAGCTATCAACACATCTGGCAATAAAGTTTGTGAGGATTCATGATGGTGAAATGCTTCACATAGTTTGCAAGTGTTGCACATGGGTAGTCATTGTGATGCATTGCAGATCCGACCTGTATATTGTGATAGGACCATACATTATGTGCACATGTTGTGAATGGCCACATGGCAGATAGATTTGTGCATTATGGTTCCTGATAAATAATAACACTCTCACCTGCAATGGGCTGCTGTCACAGCGGAATGCCAGAGGTACCTAAATAGGAGTAACACAGCAGTATGAGCATAATCCACCCCTGTATAAAGGCTACAGGGAACAATGTGCATAATACATACACCAGTACATTAGACTATACTATGGTGTATGCACGTGTGCATACACAGAGTAGCACACTATAGTATGCGGCATGTGTGTATACATGCCTTGCATATGATGTTACATTATATATTGTACAGTGACACATGCAGCTATATGGTATATAGTTGTTATAGGTGCAGTACTGACTTACCAGGCAACTCCAGACTCAGTGTTTGAGAGACACCCACCTCAATATCGGCTAAGGCTTGTGGATGTGGTTCTGCAGGTGTCCCCAGGTTAGCCAGTAGCTCCTCGGTACGTGTGAGTGGGGGCTGGGTTGGTGGTCTACCACCTGTTGCACCTTGTTCCCTGGTGATTGCATTTGCATGCTGTTTCGCCCATCTAATGAGGTTTGTACAGTGTCTGCACACCTGCTGGTATGAGCGGTTGTGGCCACTGACATCATTAACCCTCCTGCGAAGTTCCACCCCCAGGACATCCCGCTGCTGTGCATCCTGTAGCACATGGCTGAACAGGATATCATGATTGTCGAGTAGGTATGAGATAAGGACCTCATCCTTCAAGCATGTAAAAGGGGGAAGCCTTGCATGCGGCATACCTGGAAGACATAATGATGGAGACCGGTCACAATACCTCAGAGACATACAGAGCTACAGCTGAACATACATGTGTATCGCATTAATTCAGTTTAAATAGTTGTATTTGCAAACCTACATAACACTGACATGTTTGTGTCACACACATGTGACACTCAATGTTGAGTGGATATTATCACCATATATGTGTGTGTATGTGTCACCTGATTACATTGCTCATACTCCATGTGGTTGCTGTCTTGATGTGGGCATGTCTGTTTTGCCTGTACTGGTGTTCCTACCTATCAGCACATGGTTAGATGTGTCCACATTAATGCAGTTAACCTTGATACAGTGTATATGTCACATATAAGGACTTACACTGCCTTAACAGACATGACCTGTGACCCTGCAGACATGCTCACATAAGGTTTTACATGTATGTGTTCTGCCATATGCATCTACATGGCACTGTACAGCGATTCAACATCCTGCCATGTATCACCTGTGTTGCACATGTGATATACATGGGACACTGGCTAGCCAGATGGTATTTGTAGGGATGGATATCAACTATAGCATGTACAGTCAAACTCAACTAGTGGGCTATATGCCATGGGCCATGTATGCATCTAGGATGAAAAGTTACCTGGCAGTAGGTGACAGGCGGGTCTGTGGGGCCAGGTGGAGCAGTGCCACATTACTGATCCATAGGGTTAATGATGCATATACCATTTGTTACCATGCGGTCATCACACCATGTTTGAGAGGGGAGCAATGTGTAGCTTTGACTGACAGGAATGCATAGTATGGCAAGACTATGACAAGTGTATGGGACAAGGATCTGTCCAGCATGCAGTAGGTGGATGTCCATGAAGTATGTGTTTGAGATCAGGATGAGTATGTGTAGCATGTCCGGCATCACTGGGTTGGACATGGATTTATTCAGGGTATGCATCATGCTACATAGTGGAGATGGGGAATGGGAAGGCTGGTGTTAGCCATCTGCACATGGCCAATACCCCTTAAAGAAAATATGTGATCTGATATGGGTCACTTGAGTGTTCTGTATGGCTGGACAATAAGCTCTATATTCATGAATGGCACCTTATCATTATTAGGGTTGCCACATATGACTCCCTGACAGGTGTGGTGACGTAGCTATCACATGGAAGACTACTGCCCAGCTGCATCCCTCACACACAAGTGTCCATTATGTTGACCACTGCCTAGGTGGTAGTTCATGGGTACAGGGTTATTAACATAGGGGTGACAGTGTGAGTAAGCTATTGCTCCTAGGTCATAGTCATTCACATACTTCAATAGGCAGATGCCTTCTGTTCATCTGTGAGGTATGGACTACAATGAGGGGGAATAGAATTCATTAACCCTGACATACTGTAGCTGCCACTAGTGTGATGATCACATATTATTCAGACACCTTCTGTAGTGTTGGTTCTGCCAGCAGTCCTGTTGCAAAACACTCTTGTGACATAGGAATGTACATCTAGTATACCGGGTGTAGGTGGTACATAGTATGGGTGATGATGTCCTATGACCTGGCAAGGTTATGATATGCAGTGTGACATCAACCATACTGTCATCAACATCTGTACTGCTGACATCACTTAAGTGATCAAGGTTCATGGCCTCCCAGACCAGACTCAGCAGGGTAGTAGTGCAGTACTTCCCATTATCAGTGGTGTCTCCCCCTTTGTGGGTTGTGACACCTGTTGGTGTGCACCATTCAGTGTGTACACAACCTGACATGGAGTTATGTTTTACATGATGTGTACATGGAGAGCATCTTGGTTTGCCATATGTGTATGATACAACCTGTAATGTGGGCAGGTCCCATACAGACTGAGTGCAGCTTGTAACTGCATAGTTGTGGGTACAGGGGCCCTGTGGTGTACATGGATATACTTGTGTACCTGTTGGGGGAGGGGGGCATGTGTTTATATTATCCAAGACCTTGTCTGGATTGCTTATTCATGCTAAGCACTTGTTCAGGACTTGTAAAAACTACGTAAGCTAATAATTACTATAGCACTCAATTTTCCACATCACCTACAGGTAAGGGTGAACAGGTTTTGTACATACTTTTCTCATTTGCGCAGAGTAATGTAGCTCTTGTACTCATTTTCTTCACTTATCTAAGTGAATATAGTTCTATATTCAGGCATGCCCAAGAGTCAACTGCCAGTGTTCTCACCTGTCTATCTGATGAATATGGACATATTGAGGCAATGTACACATTGCCTCATGTACACAGACAAGCCTCTCTGCCTATCACCCAACACTACAACCTGTGAGAGATGCACTCATCTAGCCAAACTGGAGGTAAAGGTCTCTCCAACCAAGCCTGACCCTGACTGTCATGTGGAGAAGGTACACAGTTGCACAACACTGCACTCATCACATAAGTCTCACTGAATCTATCCCACCATTAACTTGGAAAATTACTCCTGTACCAACACATTAGCTCAACGGTTTCTGGAATTCATAAACATCAATGCCCTGATTCAACATATCCAGACACCCACCAGGGGCAACAATATTCCAGACCTAGTCATTACCAACATGAGTGACTGGTGCTCCACACGTGAAGCCAACTCCTCATTGGTCCGATCAGACCATGTGCTGAACACCGTTGATATCCACATCCCGCACCTACCCCCAATTAAGGGAACCACAGTATAATATGTCTACAAGGTCAACTACATGCTTCTTAAAAATAACTTTAACAACAAACTATCCAAAATGAAAAAAACAACATAGGCTCCGATCTGGCTAGAATAACTCCAAAAAAGTTTAATGTGAAGCATTTTTCGTGTTCCACCTTTGGAAGAATTCCGAAAAAACTTCATACACAGTTTTAAAATGAAAAAGGCGTCAAAGCAAAGCAAAGTAATTGAATTCAGCCACCATTCAATTAACTAATTAAATACTAAGTTAAATAATTAAAAGTGTTCTGCATCAAAAACCTTTTTCCTTGTGTTAAAAAAGCTCATGTCAGCAAAATAAGATCATTCATTTAAAACTTCTGTTCAAAACTTTCATTTTAAAAACAAAATGCAAAACTGTACTCTAACATAAAGTACAGAAATACTGAATGAAAAGCATAAACGTAGAAAATGTAGTTTTAAATATATGCTTGGAGTGTAAAAGAAGAAAGGAACATAATAATAATAATAATAATAATAATAATAATAATAATAATAATAATAATAAGTATAAAATGAGAACAAATATAACAACAGACTACTGTTCACAACACTAAGAGGTGACAGTGTCTGAAGCAAAAATGTCAATAACTATGGACAGGGTGTCAAATACCTAAAAGTACAAATACATACAGTAAACTCTGATCTAAGACCTTAGATGATGTGTGTTCTAAAAATGATGAAAAATTTTTTTAAACAAATTTTTAGTACTAGACTATAAAAATGTGCAAAGGAACTCAAGATGAAAAACAGGAATAAACTACAACAGTTGCTACCTTTTGCTAACATGAAATGAAATACTGTGTGTGTCACCTCAATAGACTTCTCAACTTCAAAATACAAGTCAAAGATGTGACCTCGTTTAAACCAGGGGGAGTGTGGGAATTCCACCTAAGCTAACTGATGTGGTCCACCTTTTTCATCAACCACTACTTGATCAATCACTTTAAACAAAAAAGCATGGGTAGGATTCACATTACAGTGTCTCGCTAGGGCATTGGTACTACTCTTCTTCCTTATATGATATGTGTGTTCATAAATCCTTTCTTTTAATTTCCTGTCAGTTTTGCCGATATAAAAAGCCAGACATGACTGACAGGAAGCCAGGTAAACCACTGATTTACAACTACAACTGTACCGGCTTCTGGCTTTAAACATGTGTTGATTCACTGTGAAACTAAACCCTGTAGAAATGAATTTACAATAATTACATGCCTCACATTTGTATGTGCCCTCTGTTCTAGTGGGTTTCATAATCGTACTTTCCATGATACTTTTTAGATTTCTACCTTTTCAAAAAATAATAACTGGTTCTTCACCTAATTTCTCTACTAAATCCTTCTCAAAGATCAATAAGTGCCTATTTCTTCTAAGGATTTTACTAATGAACTTCGCTTCCAAAGTAAAAGGGGTAAACTTAGTACAAATATAACAACAGACTTCTGTTCACAAAACTAAGAGGTGACAGTGTCTGAAGCAAAAATGTCATTGACATTGAGTCTGGTTGTGCCCAGTACAAGTTCACCACCAGTAGTCGTGGGCTCAACAGGTACAGACTTGATTTGTTACAAGAAGAGTTTTATTACCCCTTTTACTTTGGAAGCGAAGATCATTAGTAACATCCTCAGAAGAAATTGACACTTATTGACTTTTGAGAAGGATTTAGTAGAGAAACTAGGTGACAAACCAGTTATTATTTTTAGAAAAGGTAGAAATCTAAAAAGTATCATGGAAAGCACGATTATGAAACCCAGTAGAACAGAGGGCACATACAAATGTGAGGCATGCAATTATTGTAAATTAATTTCTACAGGTTCTAGTTTCACAGTGAATCAATACATGTTTAACTCATTCACTCTGGAGCAGCTCTGAGAAAGCTGCCTGCTTAATTCCACCATAGGAACAACAGTGCAGCCTGAGCTCATTTTTAGAAAATCCATTTCTAATACCATACAGAAAACAAATGCTCATAACTCTTTAACTATAGGAGCTAGACTAAAAATGTAAACGCAAATTTTGTTCAGCAGACAATGAACTTTCCAACAGTATAAATGTTGATAGTGCAAATCAGTCATTATTAAATATTTGGCAAGGAATGTTGATATTGTACATATTTTATTTACCTTTTTGGAAAAGCAAAGTGCAATATCTTGGTCAATGTAGTATGTAGCCCCATACAATTTGTATTTAATTTGTTAGTATGAACGTCAGCTTTAAAATGATACCTTAACCATTACTGTGTGATGTTCTTTTATGGAGATATTCACAGAAATATGATTAACATAATATTTCTCATAATTGATATATAAACAAAGCATAATATCTCATCATCTGTAACAGACAGAGCCTACATATCAGTGTAGAAGTTGTGTCACAATGTCAACTTCAAAATGATGCATCACTTGTGTGATCACCATGGTCCCTTGCAAAGATATGGACATAATAATGAGAATTATTGGAAATTTATAATTTTCATATTCCTACAAGACTAAACAAACTGTTCATTCTATAGATGTGTACAGCGCACAGACATAGTTCTTTTACCATGTTGTAAGGAGTAACATTGTCTTCAAAATGAGATATTACTAGGCACACCCACATGCTCCCTTGCAAAGTAAATTACCAAAATATGAAAAAAATCATAATTTCCATAACCTAACTCCAAAACAAATGTTGATATCTGCACATGTGTACAACATACATGCACAATTCTTTTACCATGTTAGAACCAGCAATACTGTCTTCAAAATGAGGTATTACTTAGCACATTCTGATTCTCCATTGCAAAGTTATTTACCAAAATATGAAAAGAAAATCATAATTTCCATAACCTAAGTCCGAAAAAAACTTTGATATCTGCACGTTTACAACATACAGGCCCAATTATTTTACCATGTTGGAACCAGCACTACTGTCTTCAAAATGAGGTATTATGTAGCACATTCAGATTCTCCCCTCTAAAGTTATTTACCAAAATATGAAAAAAATCATAATTTCCATAACCTAAGTCTGAAACAAACTTTGATATCTGCACATGTGTACAACATACAGGCACAATTCTTTTACTAGCAATACTGTCTTCAAAATGAGGTATTACTTAGCACATTCCGATTCTCCCTTGAGAAGTTACTTACCAAAATATGAAAAAACAATCATAATCTCCATAACCTAAGTCCAAAACAAACTTTGATATCTGCGCATGTACAACATACAGGCCCAATTCTTTTACCATGTTGGAATCAGCAATACTGTCTTCAAAATGAGGTATTACTTAGCATATTCAGATTCTCCCTTGTGAAGTTATTTACCAAAATATGAAAAAAAATCATAATTTCCATAACCTGAGTCCTAACAAAACTGATAGTTGTACATGTGTATAGCATTCAGAACCAGTTGTTTTACCATGTAGACACATATGATTGCATTCTTGGAGTAGAGTAGCCAACATACTGCTGAATGTGTACATGTAAAGAGAAAAGGCAAGGTAAGGACCGCCACTCCACTAATGAACCCAGGACAAGCATGGGACTTCAGTGGCAGGCAAGGCCATCTGATCTGTCCGATAGCTGTGCTGGCTACCCACTCAGACAGCTGATACCACTGCAGTCTCATGACCTATTTCAGTGTCAGCAGTCTGCCTTACTTATGCCTTTTCTTTTTACATGTGTCCATTCAGCAATGGACCTAAGGGATCAAGTTCTATATTAGCAAGCCCTTCCTGTCATCTAAACTCTACACATGCCTGATAAAGCAGAGTAAAAACAGAAGTATTGCAGGATGGTCACTGACATAATAGATTGTACGTGGTAGCACTCTCCTCAAACTGTTGTCCTTTCTCAGCATCCTCCTAGTTCCTTACCACAGTTATTTGCCAAACTCAAATATATATATTTTACACAACACATTTCATAATAGAGTTTTACTTACCATACTGGTCCCTACTTGGTCATGGGTATTTTCCATTCTTCTCACAAGCTGCATATTACCAATCCTGCATAGCTCTCTTCACGCCATTGTGGAGGTCAGTCAAGAACAGTGCAATGCCCTCCTCAGATAGGTGAATGCCATCCCTTCTAAGCAGTTGAACATCTTCTGCGGTGATGCTGTCATGACAGATTGTAGATCCACTGACCCTGTGCATCAAGCCATGCATGAACCCATTCTGTAATAGTCTGGCTTTGTGCACTGCCCGTTGACTGTTTGCTGTTTTCCATATCTGTCGAGGACTTATGTCAGACCACACAAAATGACAACATGGCCATCATGACTGCAGGTGTTCAAAAATTGCTGTGATTTGAAACTGTAGCCTTCCAAGTGGTTGACTGATGACATCATTCCTTCCAATGTGAAGCACAAGGATGTCGGGCTCAGGGCAGATGGAACACTTCTCTTTCAACAACTGCAGTACTCTGCTCCAATGCATACCTCTTCTTGTCATCCAGTATACCTTCACACTGGATGTGGGGAAACTCAAGTTGTACTGGTTTTCAATTTCGGAGGCATGGCTGGCAGCCCACTGAATGTAAGAATGGCCACATACCCACACTCTAACTTGTCATTCTCCTGGTCGTGAAGCCAAGTCAGTGTCAAAAGGTGGACAAACCTGCACAGAAAAGAAAATGAAAACAGATTAATACTGATTTTTGACAGAAGACTACATATATAAGCATATCATATGCATTACCTGGTTAGCCCATGTAAATCTTCCATCCTAGCCCCAGGAGCAGTATTCTTTGCATTAGGTACATAAGTGGTGATGACACTGCAGAGGTACATGCCTACTGCACACGCGCGCACACACACACACACACACACACACACACACACACACACACACACATACACACACACACATGTTTTGCATTAGCATGTTCTAATACATGTCAATGTGGAGTGCAGAGGCATTCATTATCATGCAGTAGAAAAACTAAATCATTATAATTCAGTCAAAATAGTATAACACTTGATGTTACTGAGCCCTTCCTCCTCCCACCTAATTTCTGCCCATGACTGACAAAGCGTGGAAACATGCCCAACTACTGAGTATAAGCAGAAGTACAGTAATACAAGCAGAAATGTCAAACTTGTCTGGTTCATCCATGTTAGAATTGGTCATAAAAGTAATAATTCCAGTTATTGCATCTGACCATCACTTTGGTTACAATAAGACCCAAGAGTTTTCCTCAATGCAGTATGTGCACATTGTTAACAGATAATAAATTATTCTTGAAAGCTGAATACATAAACAAAAAATTATAACAACCATCACTGAAACCTGAGCTATAGATAACCTATACTTGTTACACCGTATCTGTATTACGATCTTCAGCAGTCTGACCATGTTTGCACAAGCACTTCCCTGGTACACAAATGAATTATTTCTCCTACCAACATCTTTGTTACTACATGTTATACACATCCCTAAATGAAACATTCACCCAAATGACCCCTTCAGGAAAATGTTGAGATATGCACAATCACCAAAATTATATATATGTGCGTGTGACCAATGTAAATATGTGCAAGTACATTATGAACATACATATATATCCATATACACACACATGAACAAATATATACATGTATAAATACAGCAATAAAAAATCAGGGGTTTAGGAGGGTAGACAGTTGATGAAGAATGGGGGGGGGGGGGTGTTGCTTGCAATGACTCTAAGCAGAGAAAAAAAAACAACCTGGTTTGTGCATTTAAAGCGATAACAACTTTTACTTCTGTGAATTACAGTGACAGCAGCTGAGACTTTTCCCAGAAAAGTGATAATGACTCACTGCTATATTGTAACTGCATGTATTGCTAATGTGATAATGACATTCCTTTCATTACTGCAAAGGTATGCATGCTGAGACATAGGTGAGAGAACTTTTCTCCTTCATCCATTTCATTTCACATAAAAGTTACTCTCTTATAGCAGGTAGAGCACTCTTCTCCCTCCCACATACAGGTAGAGCACTCTTCACCCTCCCACATACAGGTAGAGCACTCTCCTCCCTCCCACATACAAGTAGAGCACTCTCCCCCCCCCACATACAAGTAGAGCACTCTTCTCCCCCCACATACAAGTAGAGCACTCTTCTCCCCCCCACATACAAGTAGAGCACTCTTCCCCCCCACATACAAGTAGAGCACTCTTCTCCCTCACACACACAAGTAGAGCACTCTTATCCCTCCCACATACAGGTAGAGCACTCTTCTCCCTCCCACATACAAGTAGAGCACTCTTCTCCCTCCCACATACAGGTAGAGAACTCTTCTCGCCCCCACATACAAGTAGAGCACCCTTCTCCCCCCCCACATACAAGTAGAGCACTCTTCTCCCCACATACAAGTAGAGCACTCTTATCCCCCACATACAAGTAGAGCACTCTTCTCCCTCCCACATACAGGTAGAGAACTCTTCTCCCCCCCACATACAGGTAGAGCACTCTTCTCCCCCACATACAAGTAGAGCACTCTTCTCCCCCACATACAAGTAGAGCACTCTTCTTCGTCCCACATACAAGTAGAGCACTCTTCTCCCTCCCACATACAGGTAGAGCACTCTTCTCCCTCCCACATACAAGTAGAGCACACTTCTCCCTCCCACATACAGGTAGAGCACTCTTCTCCCTCCCACATAGAAGTAGAACACTCTTTTCCCTCCCACATACAGGTGCACTCTTCTCCCCACATACAAGTAGAGCACTCTTCACCCCCCCACATACAAGTAGAGCACCCTTCTCCCCCCACATACAAGTAGAGCACTCTTATCCCCCACCCACATACAAGTAGAGCACTCTTCTCCCCCCCACATACAAGTAGAGCACTCTTCTCTCCGCCACATACAAGTAGCGCACTCTTATCCCCCACATACAAGTAGAGCACTCTTCTCCCTCCACATACAGGTAGAGCACTCTTCTCCCTCCCACATACAAGTAGAGCACTCTTCTCCCCACATACAAGTAGAGCACTCTCCTCCCTCCCACATACAAGTACAGCACTCTTCTCCCTCCCACATACAAGTAGAGCACTGTGCTCCCTCCCACATACAGGTAGAGCACTCTTCTCCCTCAAAAATACAAGTAGAGCACTCTTCTCCCCCCCACATACAGGTAGAGCACTCTTCTCCCTCCCACATACAAGTAGAGCACTCTTCTCCCCCCATACAAGTAGAGCACTCATCTCCCTCCCACATACAGGTAGAGCACTCTTCTCCCTCCCACATACAAGTAGAGCACTCTCCTCCCTCCCACATACAAGTAGAGCACTCTTCTCCCCCCCACATACAGGTAGAGCACTCTCCTCCCTCCCACATACAAGTAGAGCACTCTCCTCCCTCCCACATACAAGTAGAGCACTCTTCTCCCTCCCACATACAGGTAGAGCACTCTCCTCCCTCCCACATACAAGTAGAGCACTCTCCTCCCTCCCACATACAAGTAGAGCACTCTTCTCCCCCCCACATACAAGTCAAGCACTCTCCTCCCTCCCACATACAAGTAGAGCACTCTTCTCCCTCCCACATACAAGTAGAGCACTCTTCTCCCTCCCATATACAGGTAGAGCACTCTTCTCCCTCCCACATACAAGTAGAGCACTCTCCTCCCTCCTACATACAAGTAGAGCACTCTTCTTCCTCCCACATACAGGTAGAGCACTCTTCTCCCACCCACATACAAGTAGAGCACTCTCCTCCCTCCTACATACAAGTAGAGCACTCTTCTCCCCCCCCACATACAGGTAGAGCACTCTTCTACCTCCCACATACAAGTAGAGCACTCTTCTCCCCACATACAAGTAGAGCACTCCCCACATACAAGTAGAGCACTCTTCTCCCTCCCACATACAGGTAGAGCACTCTTCGCCTCCCCCACATACAAGTAGAGCACTCTTCTTCCTCCCACATACAAGTAGAGCACTCTTCTCCCTCCCACATACAGGTAGAGCACTCTTCTCCCTCCCACATACAGGTAGAGCACTCTTCTCCCCCTCACATACAAATAGAGCACTCTTCTCCCCTCCCACATACAAGTAGAGCACTCTTCTCCCACCCACATGCAAGTAGAGCACTCTTCCCCTCCCACATACAAGTAGAGCACTCTTCTCCCTCCCATATACAGGTAGAGCACTCTTCTCCCATCCACATACAAGTAGAACACTCTTCTCCCTCCCACATACAGGTAGAGCACTCTTCTCCCTCCCACATACAAGTAGAGCACTCTTCTTCCCCCCACATACAAGTAGAGCACTCTTCTCCCTCCCACATACAGGTAGAGCACTCTTCTCCCTCCCACACATGCAGCAGTTTGTCTTTTTCTCCTTTATGTGCATTTACAAGAACCCAAAACCAGTCAAAACTGCACATCAGTCTCCTCTGTTTTACTACATTTCTGTTCTGCTTGCCAACCTTTGTTTATTCCCAATTAACATTATTCACCTTGCAAATTATTTTTTACATTTCGCTGCAAAAAGCTAAAAAATACCGTCCCTCTCCATTAGGGAACACTTTATGGTGGTAGGTAGGGTGACACTTTCACCTAAACATATTTTCTTGAATACTAGAGCCATGTCAAACCTTGTATACACCTGTATAACAAAGGGATCACTTCTTAAATCATCCCAAAAGCATTGATGTGATCCAGCATTACAACTGTGAGGTCCCTACCAGGCTGACTCAATGACCCACTCCATTACCCATCCTTGCCACTCACCCCCAAGCAAGAGCCCACACTGCTCTAGGGACATCCATCATTTTACTATACTTCTAGCAGTTTACCCCCCCCACACACACACACACACACAAAATGTATTCTATGCAAGAGTTCTTTCACTTGGGTTGTAAAGCTGTTGGTGTTAAAAGAATGAGCAAATGTATCTCTGGGAGGGCATTGAAGGGGAAGAGAGTTGCAGATGGCTGTGCAGTTCTTTCTTACAGCAGGCATACATATGGAGCCATCCCCACAAACCCAGGAGTCACCAGCACAAGAGAAAAGCTTACCACTACTCAACAGCCTGCCTGCTACACTTTTTTTTAAATTCATTAATAAACTGTATTCTGGAAAAAAAAGTGACAGACAAAATTAAAGTTCTCTAAAACTGACATTTTAAAATAGTATAATCCATCTTCAAAACATGACAGCTGCCACCTTGCAAAATAATAAAATAGCTGCTCTAACTTCAGGAGCTTGTGTTTGCTTTGTTTCCACTTGTTTGTCAAGTTTCTGTATTCTCAGACCGCATCTTCCAACAAGTTTACATACCTAACCTTTAGCTGTGCACTCTGCCAACGTAGAGATTGCCCCCATTCACACAGAAGCTACTGCAGTGCTTTGATTACTAACCTGTGTGTGCGACAATCTGTTGGATTTGTACTACTAACAAGCACGTCAGTTAGGACTATCCATACAACATTCAATAAATAAAAATTCTCTTCCAGACTGCCAACATTTTCAGTACTACAGACAACTACACCTACCGTATTAGCAACTCCAACAGTCCTAGAACGTGTTCCTCCGTTTACGCTAACAAATTAATTTTGGTATGTTCCTATCAAAGTATCACGGTAAACATGGAACTCGCTTTCCACTGCAAAGCTGTTGTAGTACAGTAAAATCAATTTCTTACTTCCGTTGGGAATTCAGTGTACAAATATTAGTTATTTTTTATTCTTTATTTTTCGTATGCGTTCTCCTTCTCGTTTTCTGCATTATATTTAATATGCCAATTTATTGAAAATGTGTGAATAAGCACCGAGGAGTGGGGTAGTCTGATGCATTATTCCTGCCTAGATGTTTCAGCTTTGTTAGTGGATAAGTTAAGTTAATTTGTGCTCTCCTCCACTGTCTCAGGTAAAGAACCAAAACAGAGTAAAATGGCACATTGCAGCTTGTCATGCTTACTTGCAATTATTCGCATAGCATTGCCAAAACTAACAGGTAAATTGGACTAATTAACTCTGCTCACATAAGTACCCTTCAGCATTCTTATGGCTAACTGTATAACTGTACACATTTCAGAATGGAAAATAAAGCATCTATGACTAAGGTAATTACATCGGGGGTAAAACAGCTTCAGTAGAACCAACTACAAGAAAAGGAAATGTGTACTGTCCTCCACAATCCAGCAGTACTTTAATCATCATTTTGCTAAGATAACTCTAATGCGGGTAAAACGGCTTCAGCAGAACCAGACACTCATCAGGGACAACACCATTATGTGTTATACATAGGTCATACATACTACTTATTTGCAGGTGGAAGCCAAATAAAAAGGAAAAGAAAATCATAGCTGCAGAGGTGCGCAAACCCACCTGCAGCAGACAGACGTTGGTTCCGCAGGCTGAAATACTTCTGGGGAAAGCCATGAAGAGATTGAAACACAAAATAGAGGGATTCAGCAGAAATAGAAGTAAAATCTTACTCCAAAAGAAGAATATATGCTGCTGGACCCCTTTATTTATTCTTTAAAGGATAATGGAAACAACTTTTGGGGGGGTGGAGGTGTTATGCGAGTGCTGGCTTGGATGCCGCTACTCTGATTGGCTGTCACCACTTTCTTTAGGGAAAGAAGACAGTATAAGCTTACTGTAACGCTAAGCTGATTTACTCAAAAAAATTAAATATAAACATATGCTTACTGTGATGTGAAATTTAAGTTGAGAAGGCAACTGACAAAGTTCAGTTAGTTTTTCAACTTAGTTTTCACAAAATGGGACAGAAACAGGACCAGAAAGTCAGTAGCATCTGTGGAAGGCACTCGGGGGGTAACATCATGAAATTACAAATGTCTCATAGCATGCTCAGATGTAAGCACAGAGGCACTATGAGACGGTAGTCGGGGTTAATGACTTAAAGCCAGAGGCCGGTACAGTTGTAGTTCTAAATCAGTGGTTTACCTGGCTTCCTGTCAGTCATGTCTGGCTTTTTATATCGGCAAAACTGACAGGAAATTAAAAGAAAGGATTTATGAACACACATATCATATAAGGAAGAAGAGTAGTACCAATGCCCTAGCGAGACACTGTAATGTGAATCCTACCCATGCTTTTTTGTTTAAAGTGATAGATCAGGTAGTGGTTGATAAAAAAGGTGGACCACATCAGTTACTGTTAGAGAAATGTGAACTTGTTTGGCAGCTTAGGCTGAATTCCTACACTCCCCCTGGTTTAAACGAGGTCACATCTTTGACTTGTATTTTGAAGTTGAGAAGTCTATTGAGGTGACACACACAGTATTTCATTTCATGTTAGCAAAAGGTAGCAACTGTTGTAGTTTATTCCTGTTTTTTGTCGAGTTCCTTTGCACATTTTTATAGTCTAGTACTAAAAATTTGTTTTAAAACATTTTTCAACATTTTTAGAACACAGATCCTCTAAGGTCTTAGAACATAGTTTACTGTATGTATTTGTACTTTTAGGTAATAACTCAATGTGAAGGACATAGTTCAAGCACCAGAATGGAATTTATTAATAAAACCACAAACTGGAAAAAGCATTGACAACGAAATTAACCTAGGTTTCATCCTGTTGTCTGGACTTCTTCAGAATAACATTGTCTATGTAACAACCATCCTATATATCCATACCTATTAATCAATAAAACAATTATCCAATAATGCAATTACCTAAATTGGAAATAAAAACATGTATAATAAAAAAAAAAATAGAAAATACAAAATATAAAAATACCTCATGCCCTATACTGACAAATCAATATTATACTAATCGAATAATGATTTAGTGTATACAACAAGTATATAAAATTATACACCCAATATCTGGACGATATATTTGTTGCTTGGGAAGGTGAAGCGGAGGCGCTTGATGCCTTTATCAAATACATTAATAACACAGTATGGTTTCTAAAGTTTACACATGAATATAATGTTGACACCATCACATATTTAGATGTGAGAATAACCATGGACAAAATACATGGTAGGATGAAATCTAATATTTATAGGAAACCTACTTTTTCAAATTCGTACCTCCAGTACAATAGTTGGCATCCCAGTCACCAAAAAAGAGCCATTGTTAAGGGGCAAATGGTGAGAGCCGCCAGGATGGTCAGTGATCATGGAGATTTTGTGGATGAACTAAAATACATGATTAAATTGTTCTTAAATAGAGGTTATCCCAAGGAATTATGCACGGAATTGTATAATGAAATCAAAAACAAAAGAGAAAAAGGTATTTACAAACCTATTCTTAACTATGACAACACAGACAATTATGAGACAATGTCCACCACACGAAACAATTTGGGCAATTTTCCATTATTATTTATCACCACCTATAACATGGACACTGATTGGATGACATGGATGGTAAATAAAAATTGGGGTATTTTACAATTGGATAAAAATGTGGGAGCAAGATTTGGGTGTGTGCCCAAATTTATATACAAGAAAGATTCATCACTGAGAGACATTTTTGAAAGATGTTCTCTTTCAAAAAATCTACCAAACAGTAGGAGGTGTGGCAATTTTAAATGTGGGAGATGTTCTACTTGTCCACATATATTATTAACAAGAAGCAACTTTACGGTCAACAATCATCATATATGTATCATGGGACACTTTGATTGTTACGTTCAAAATGTGGTATACCTGGCTAAATGCCAGGAGTATCCAGTTTTTTTATGTGGGCAAAACATGTAGGCATTTTAGAGAGAGAATTAGGAAACACATTTTGGATATTAAGCATCTTAAGTCCACTAATGCTTTAGCAAGGCATATTGCTTGTAATACTGGTCACTGTTTTAAATTCTGTGTGTTGCAACAAATTAAGGGTGATCAACAAGGCAGGATCTTGGACATACATCTAGATATATGTGAATTAAAATGGCAACTAAGATTACATGCGCAGAGTTACCCTGGCATCAACAATTATATAACTATTATGCCTTTACTTAAGCTCAAACAAATTCTAGGTTAAGGTTAAGGGCATAAATCAATTTATAGTGATTTTAACAAATGTAACAATTTTAACAGATGTTTTAACAGATATTATTGTTTTGTCATAAATCATTATTTGATTAGTATAATATTGATTTGTCAGTGTAGGGCATGAGGTATTTATGTAGTTTGTATTTTCTATTTTTTATTTTTCATTATGCACGTTTTTATTTCCAATTTATGTAATTGCATTATTGGATAATTGTTTTATTGATTAATAGGTATGGATATATAGGATGGCTGTTACATGGACAATGTTATTCTGAAGAAATAATATTCTTACACGGAAACTCGATCAGTCCAAATCAGTCCAACCAAGGAACTTCTCAAATATACCATTTATTAGACACACAATTCACAATTGTAGACAAGTTGACCTAGGTTTCATCTTGAACTTATACAGACTTCATCAGAACTAACACATCATACTGAAACCACTTCCCTTTATAACACTCCCAGGTTAATTGATTAATTACACTCCCACAAAATTAAAGACACATACCCATCAGACCATACATATACCTAAAAACATATATAAGCTAAAACCATGAATAAAAACATACTATAATATTACATAAAAATAAACATATAAAAATATGTAAGATAAAATCAGTACAAAATGAATAATAAAATAATTTGATTTGTTAATCCAACAATATAAGTTACAAAATGTCTAGATAAAAACAAATGTTATGCCAGAAATTTTAGCCCAGTATATAGAAATAGGATTAAATCAGGGAAATAAATTATATTTATTAATAGACATTGTGATTGCTATAGCAGAAATGTGGTGTATTTAGCTAAGTGCAATCAGTGTCCGGTGTTTTATATTGGAAAAACCTGTCGTACGCTTAGAGAAAGGATAGGGGAGCATTTGCTGGACATTAAACATATGAAAAATACTAATGCACTGGCAAGACATATTAAGATAAATATAGGTCACAAACTCCAATTTTGTATTATTCAGCATGTTATTAAGGATAATCAAGGGCATATTTTGGATGTCCATTTAGATATTAGTGAAACTAAGTGGCAAATAAGGTTAAATGCCACTAGTTATCCTGGAATTAATGACCATATTAGTTTAGCTCCATTACTAAAGTTAAGATATATACTGGGCTAAAATTTCTGCCATAACATTTGTTTTTATCTAGACATTTTGTAACTTATATTGTTGGATTAACAAATCAAATTATTTTATTATTCATTTTGTACTGATTTTATCTTACATATTTTTATATGTTTATTTTTATGTAATATTATAGTATGTTTTATTCATGGTTTTAGCTTATATATGTTTTAGGTATATGTATGGTCTGATGGGTATGTGCATAATTTTGTGGAAATTAATCACATTTCTGCTATAGCAAGTGGTTTCATATGATGTGTTATTGATGAAGTCTGTATAATTTCAAGACGAAACCTAAGTTAATCCTATTTCCTGATGTAAAATTTGCATAAATGGTATATTTGAGAAGTTCCTTGGTTGGACTGATTTGGATTGATCAAGTTTCCGTGTAAGAATATTGGTTCTTCAGTTTATCTGGATTTGTTATTCTGAAGAAGTCCAGACGACAGGACGAAACCTAGGTCAATTTCGTTGTCAATGTTTTTTCCAGTTCGTGGTTTTATTAATAAATTCCATTCTGGTGCTTGAACTACGTCCTTCACATTGAGTTATTGGTTAACTGCGTTTTGTTTTTTTGTTGGTTTGTATTTTTAGGTATTTGACACCCTGTCCATAGTTATTGAAATTTTTGCTTCAGACACTGTCACCTCTTAGTGTTGTGAACAGTAGTCTGTTGTTATATTTGTACTCATTTTATACTTATTATTATTATTATTATTATGTTCCTTTCTTCTTTTACACACCAAGCATATATTTAAAACTAAGTTTTCTACATTTATGCTTTTCATTCAGTATTTCTGTACTTTATGTTAGAGTACAGTTTTGCATTTTGTTTTTAAAATGAAAGTTTTGAACAGAAGTTTTAAATGAATGATCTTATTTTGCCGACATGAGCTTTTTTAACACAAGGAAAAAGGTTTTTGATGCAGAACGCTTTTAATTATTTAACTTAGTATTTAATTAGTTAATTGAATGGTGGCTGAATTCAATTACTGTGCTTTGCTTTGGTGCCTTTTTCATTTAAAAACTGTGTGTGAAATTTTTTTCTTTTGTCTGATGAAGTCTTCCAAAGGTGGAATATGAAAAGCGCTTCACATTAAACTTTTTTGGAGTTATTCTAGCCAGATCGGAGCCTGTGTTGTTTTTTTTACATGCTTCTTAAGACAGACGTGTTGGACATCATGACACCCATGCAGATGGACAGTACTGTTACAACTGCTGAATCCTACAAAAATGCACTCTATAAGCACTTACAGGAGTGCATGGCTTGTGCTATCCCAAACAGAACCAGGACGCTATACTAATTAACTAAACCAATCTGGTGGTCCCCTGCCATAAACATGTTGTACTACAGAAGAAAGAAACTGTTGCAAATGAGAGTACAATACCATGCGTGGAGGAGATCCCTGGCCAGCCTCAGTAAGAAGGTGAGATCCCTTATAAGATCCTCCAAAGCTAGCTACGAAAACTATAATGCAACTAATACCAACAACAACCACAAAGCATTCTATAGCTATGTCACATATCTCGATGTCAACAACCAGATCTCTGAGTTACAGCACAAAGGCACGAACTTTACAGAAACAATTGATATTGGCAACATCCTGGCAGATCCCTCTCAAAGCTGCACACTCTAAAGGCAATATCACAGCATCCATGGGACCGGACAACATCCCAGGCTGCATTTTACATGAACTTCAGATCGTACTGTCTCACCACCTATGCATCATGTTCAATAATAGCCTCACATTGGGCATAGTGCCCCCTGAATGGCGCACAGCAACAGTTATCCCACTCCACAAAGGTGGTGCCACAATGGACCACAGGACCTATTTCCCTATAGACCTGACTAGCCTGGACTGTAAGGCTATGGTGCACATCATGGATCACTGTCACAGAGACATTGGGTACCTCCCAGCCTTTGACCCCTCCCTGTTTTGCATTGTTAAGTCCAGACCATGCCTCCTAAACCTGGTGGACTTCTTAGAGACAGTTACCAAGGCATTAGATGTGGGTAAGGAGGTCCACACAGCCTACCTAAATCTCTCATAGGCTTTCAACACCATTCCTCCTTCTGGTATTATCAACATACCCATCTGCCTGAACATTAACCTCTATGTCATGTAATGGTTTGCAAAGTGGCTCACGGACAGAACCCACACAGTGGGAGTTGCATACTCTAGGTCCGACTATATACCAGTTAAAACTAGCATCCCCCAGGGCTTAGTCCTAGGACCCCTCATGTTCGGTATATACTTCTCTGATGTACAGACAAGCACAGTAGGGCTTTGGCTGAAAAGGTTTGCAGACGACTACAAACTAAGGGACATAATTGTTTCCCCACCTGTTACAGACAACCTACGAAACTCCAGCTATACTCAGTTGCATACTGCATACTCACAGGTGATCTCTGCTTGACATATAAGGCCCATGTCTAACCCTGTATTGCTGGATATGCTCCACCTAAACAGAAGCTCCCAAGAGCCACATGCTCTAGGGATATACACCTAACCACAACGATGAGTAGGACATGCTGGATGGATAGATTTCTGACCGGACACTCCTTATGCTTTGGAACATGATTCCAATGTACATCAGGCAGGGCCCCTCACGAGCACTCTTCAAGGGAAACCTTGACGTGTGGATGGGAGACAGACATGTACCCCGGGGATCACTGCAGTGGCTCTGCTGGACAGAGGCACAGGGAACTATTGGCTCTGCTGTTCAGAGGCACAGGGAACCAACCTATGTGGGTGGCGAAAGCCAACACACGCTAGCTAGGCTTACAGACACTCTTGGTAAGACAGCCTAGTACCTACCTTTGCACATATTACATGTCTTATGTGCATGGATAGTTAAATAGCTCTTCCATTTTATTTTGCTATCATGCTGATAAACTGTTGGCTCACTAAAATACATATGTATCCTGTATTGTGTATTGTAAATGCCAATTGACATAACTAATGTTTGCCTAACATTACAGTAATGCTATGTAGCTTGTAATACATATCTGCCTACAATACTGTAAATTACACAGTTATTGGCACAATATCCCACAATGCAAAACATACTTGCACAGTGGCCCAAACTTCCACATGTTATTCTCTGTAATACACCCATACATATGGCTACAGTAACAATATATCAACATATACTATCCCCTATTATAGCATACTTGTTGGACCAACCCTGCCACTAACGTCGGCTGGTGAGGAGTATTTCTGTTCAAAGCCCTTATATAGCATCCCTTGTGATGTATGCGGTGTTTGCCTTGTGACCGACAGCAGTACACACAAATACTGCAAGCGTTACTATGCTCACCAATACATCACTACAAGATAACTGTTTCCACTATATGGATTGCGTGCACTTTAAATACTACAGAATAGTACTACATACACAGACATACTGACTGTTCTACATACCTTATTAGTAACCCGAGGTGTTGTTAACTGTTGATTCAATCCTTTTCGGTTTGTGTTTCAATGTTCTTTGTAATGTTCCGCTGGTATATACAGATCATTTGAATGTGTGATAACATCCTTTTCTAGTTACATATCGGTAACATGTGGTATCCTGTCCACCAATTTCTGTTTCAAAGTAGTTAATTGGATGCACATCAGCTGTGCAGCTACTCCATTAGCTGATACCATGGCAACAGTGGTGTATAACTGAGTACTCCTTTTGGGTGTTGTCCGTTTGCCTTACTTTTGAGGGAGATGGCCTAGATGTGTTATTGCGATATATTTCAACAGCTATATGGAGACACACAGAGAATATACTAGCTTCATGACTCCCGTAGACTGTGTGTAATGGCTAGACGATTTAGTTCTACATGTGAGTACAGCTGTTATATTTTGGAACAGTGCTACTTATGCAGGGTTTGTTTGTACCTGATACTTCTGCAGATGTTTAAGTCTAGCAAGGATGTTTGGCCAGCTCAAGGCTGTATGGCTATGCATGAACTGTTATATGGTGTTCAGTGTGCTCACCAGACATCCTTGATTTGGTGTATAAGTGTAGCATACTGTGCTGTTACTCACTAATTGCTATCACAACCCTCTGAAATGGGATTAGTGCAAACAAACCCTATTACATCAGCGGCTGTTCCATTGTATAACAGCAGCTATTTCACATAGGGCCATGTTAGTGTGTCTCTGACAAGGTATGTTAAGGCTTCTGCAGATGTCGTACAGTGTGTGAATGATTTGTGATGTTATTACAGTCTGTATTGTAATATGTTTGGGTGTGGGGGTGATAATGGTGGGTGTGCTTAGCAGATGCAGGTGTGTAGGAACTGCTTTTATACATAATCGATATGTGCATGAGGGTTCCTTCCCTATTTGAACACTTATCCTTTTGTGGACTAATACAATGGTAATTGCAGGCTGATTCATTAAGGCACTGTTATGTGGTTCCTGTATAGCATGCAGGTGATGTTAGTTCTTGAATCCCTTCGGTAATACATCAGAATGTAATAACGTGTTGCTACATGATAGCTGTTTATTTCTGTCATAGGTATTTGCAGTCATCGTAGTTGTGTTGGTGACTGACCCTCTTTGGCTAGGGTTGCCACCTTTTCATATGGCCATAGTGGGTCCTTTTCGGGACACACATCTGATTTTACAGGCTGACACAAACCCATGGTCAGTACAAGGGATAGAACTTTCCTTTCTTGCCTAATTATAAGCTTATTCTTGTAGCAGTTTAGTTGCTTATCCTGTTTCCTGTACCATGTAGGTATTTTAGATACAGAAATAACTATTGTATGCAACTATTACAGCACATATGGGACATAATTATGTCCTACAATCCCAGAACATTTGCCACGTTTAATATATTTGGTCAGGACACAACCGCCCAAACAGGGAGTGTCCCTCGCAAAGTGGGACAGGTGGTAACACTATCATTGGCTCATGTCCATAGCACATATTTGTAATGGTGTATAGGCATATACTCTCCATATCCTTTGTTCATAAAGGTTAGTAGTGGTGGAATGTGTGATTGCTATGATCTGTGTTATACACATATGTGAACACTTCAACCGCTGTATACGGGAGACCTATGGAATACCAAAACCACAGTGTTCCGACACACACAGTACCGGGACCAGACTCCCATACCCCACATTATTGACATCAACAGTAAGTCGCAAAGGTAACATGAACATGGAACACACACATGCACACACAGACACACTGCTACCCAAAACATCCAAACAAACCATCCTATACTACGTGTGAGCAGGTGGCCAAGCACCCTACACCCCCCATGTAGGTGTCTGCGCCACCCCACACCACCCCCTACTTTAATATTCTACATCCTAGGTCACGCAAACAGATGCACAAAGCTAACCCACAACCACACATTATAATCCCCCAAGAACACACACACACAGAACACACACTTACACACACTATAGCCCTAAGGAACACACGTACACACAGTAACCTACCCAAACCGCAACACCAGAAGCTCTGACTAACTGACCGTTAACATCGTGAGATTACACCTTGCACATCTGGTGTTTTGGTACTGTGTTCTTTAGGACCTTAAGCCTCGGGATTATGTGCGTCAATATGTAAAACAGTCGGTATGTGGTAGGTATCCCATTTATATGTACCTCCATGGTTATGTAGATGTTGTTAACCTATCTATATATCTACATATGTATGTATATCCCCATATATTGACATATCTCTCTCTCTCCCTCTATATATATGATGATGTATATTGTATATATATATATATATATATATATATATATATATATATATATATATATATATATATATCTATATATAACATACACCTTTCATTGTGTACATGCCGGTTTGTCCTATTTCAACACATTCCTACCTTTTGTGTTTTATCCTGTCAGTATACACGACTGCCATTAGTACATCTCAGGTAGCTTAGTGGTATGTTATTGTGATGAATGTGTACATGGTTATGTGTTCTAATCCTGGCAGTGATATCTTACCTCTCAGAGCAGGCACTGGTAGTGCAAGAGTGATTAACGCACATTTCAGCAGTTGTGTGTTCCACATGTTTATTATTCTGTGGAGAACTACTTATATATGCAAGCTGTGTTTAAGGTATACTATGTAACATGTACACATCTGTGAAGATTCCTGTCAGGGATACTCCCCATTATTTGGAACTACATCCCTGATTGCATTATACAAAACCCTTCACTGATACTCCGGGGAATCCCTGCAGAGTGGGTGGCGAACAGTAGCTACACTCCAGGGATCCCGCAAGTGTCTCTGCTCCACTGAGGGACAGTTAGTTGACCGATGGGGTGGTAACAGCAGACACATTTTGCCTATGCTTATGAGTGGCCTCGGCGGTTGGGTATGTACCTACCTATGTATCTATGAACCTGTACATACGGTATGGACACATGCTGATAGCTTAATTTACTATTCAGGTATTGACTTTGGTTGTGTGTACATTAGTTGAGGGCTACCTATGTAGGATGCACAAAGTAGACCACCTATACATGACAATTTACAGGTGGTTGTGTGTGTGTGCCATCCATGTTTGCTGTGTGTGCAGGTGGAGAAGGGTGTCAATTCATGAGTGCCTACACTGTCAGTGTGTGTGTGCTATATGTTCCCTCTTTGCCAAGGCATGAGCATACTGGGCATGCCTCTGTCTGCTTACTGGGGCTAGCACAGGGTGTTTGTGGTCTGAGTGCCCCTGTGCCTGTGGATCCCTTGGCAATGGTGGTGGGCTGTGAGGGCCTTCATCATTCTGTTCCTGCTGCAGCTGTTTCCGCAGGATCATATTGTGTAGCATGGCACATACTATGAAGATGTGGGCACACATTCCTGGAGAGTACTGCAAGGCTCCACTAGATATGTCCAAGCCATGGAACCATGATTTCAACATCCCAAACATGTGCTCTATGATGATTCTGGTTTCTGAGTGTGCCTCATTATGGCGTTCTTGCATGGCTGTGTGTGCATTTCTGATGGGAGTCATCATCCACAGTTCCATTGCATAGCCAGCATCCCCCACCAGGTGGCCATATGGGATGTCCCCCCTGGCAAATACCTGATACAGCTGTGAGGCATGCCAGATGTGGGAGTCCGCCACATGGTGGAAGAGGAGCATATTGCTGGCCAACTCTTCCTGCGTTCAGGGAAAGTATATGTGCTCATTGGCATGTGGTAACATGGCATCCAGGAATCGGTGGAGTACCCTGGATACTGATGCCTATGAGATCCCCATGATATCCCTAGTTGGCCTTTGGAAGGTACCTGTGGCTAGTATTCTCAAGCTTACGCATACCTTTGTGTCCACTGGAATGGGTTCCCCTCTATTACTTCTGGCTCTGAGGCGTGGCCGGCACAGCTCAACAAGTTGAGTATGATGTCCCTGTCCACCCTGTAATGCTCTACTATCTCCAGATCATGTAGCCCCTGGTAGGTTACCCTGGGTCTGAACACTCGTCTCCTTCTCCGGTGCCTGAGATGGTTGTCAGCATCATCCTCCACACCACCGTCAGTCTCCAACACATGCTGGTGAATCAAAGCTATGGCAGCCCCTAACATATACATATTAAAAGTTCCCTGCCTGTATACACCAAATGTGCAGAGTGTCTGGGAATACACAAGTGTGTGTGGGGCTTTCACACCTTATACTATTGTGCAATGGATGATGCTGGTGGAATTGGATGTGTTTGTGCTATTCCAGCTGCAGGGTATCTTAATTATTGGTTTTACAGCAGGTACTGCTATTGTGGGGCCTTTGGTGTTGACTTACGCTTGTCTGCTGTGTTTCATCTATTGCCCTTTACTTCTATTTTCAACCCGATTCACCTCCCATTGTCAGGCATGCATCCAGCTGCGGCCTTTCTTGTTTTGTGCTTCCACAACCCAGGATTGTGTTGGGAAATGTGTTATGTAGCTGATCTACTGCAAGTTTGCTTTGTTCTGCTGTGACAGTTCTCTTTTCTTTGCTGTACGGCACCTCCCCTTTCCTGTTCTGCAGGTAGCTGCTAGCAGCCTTGTTAGCTGTTGTCTATGGCCCACTGTGAGTTTCTAGGTGTTAATTACTCATTTGTACTCTAATTACCATGCTGCAGCATTTCCTTATTGTTTTCCCATATCCTTCCTGTTTCAGCTGTGGTGTGTGCTGCGCACATCCGTTTACCTGGTTTCGTGCACGTTTTCATCCACGATCACATGACCTTTCAGTTACCTTGCATGCTCTCAGCTAAGCAAAGCTATGGCTACCGCCACACCCCTATCCTGCAGCTTTGCTTAGCAACACGCAACACGGACTAGCAATGATCCAATGTGCTTACAGCTATGGTGGCACGTCCCTCTCTTGATGTCATGTTTACCTGAAGGCCACTCCTCGGTGTTGTAATGCTACGCCGTGTGGTACATCCTTACGCCGGTGGGGTGTTTGCGATTCAGTATTACTTGACTCATTTTCATGGCATTTACTGCTAATTCCTAGTTACCGCATGGAACACTGTCACAGAACCTTAGCAAACCTTGCGCCATGGTTGTGGTGTAGCATGCATGCCATTGACTATTATGGGGATATCATGAATTGCATTACATTACAGTTTTATGACATCTAAATATATTTTCCTTATGATCCCGTTTGCGCACCGATGCACTGCGGTTTTACTTTGCGTTGGTGTGGCCATGAAATTAAATGTTATTTTTTATAAGTTGTGCATGTTGTTTTATGCCATTGGCTATATATTTAGCCATTGGCATATATTAACATTATAATACGTAAGTTTGGTCCGCTTTCATGGCTCTGATTTTATGTTTGACAAAATGTAAACCGTTTTTTTTTTGGTTTACATTTCTACATGCTTACACTACACCTGCACAACTTCATGAATCGCTATATACCTTCATTTGCATGCTACACTGCTGTGCATGGGGTAATTAGCATACATGTGCCGGGAGCTGCACAGCACTGGCGTATGCTGGTAGTGCACATGGAATAAAGCTCTTACCTGAATCGCTTGACTGCCGTATTTGGAGCGAGATCGCCGATGCTACTCCGGCGCATGGTGCAAGCTTCATGAATCCTGGGGATAGTTCAGAAATGATTTCATCATTACCTGGAGCTTTATTTTCCTTCATCAATTTAATTTGCTCTTTTATTTCTGTTATAGAAATATTTTTTTTCTATTTTTCTTATTTACCCTCAAAATAAATTTTGTATATTCTTATTTTAAAAGGTATACATTATTTTTTTTCATTTTCTGTGCTGTTATTCTGTGCATTATTTTTCTTATAGTTTTTTTTAACAGTCCAGAATTTCTTCCACGTCTGTATATTTCCTATCACTACCAGGGATGTGATTAGTTCTTGATATCATTTTTTTATTTAAGAGCTAATTTAAGTATTTAAGAGTTATAAAATATGAACATAGTTTAACTTTTTGTAACCTAACAGAAACCTTATGATATATGATCCTCTAAAACTCTGCATTCATTTTTTTCTAATTATATGTACTTTTCTCCTTTTCAGTGGAATTACCCTTTTCAGTGGAATTATTTTAAGTCTTGATCTGATTATTTTCTCATGTTATAATACCAGGTAGAAAATTTGCATATAAATTTGCTTTCATGAAGTCCCATAGGATCACATCAGAAACTTTCCATCAGATTCACAAAAGCTTGCACGGAGTGCAAGATGAGTGCAGGAGCTCACACTGGCAATATGTCTGCTGTGCGATCTAGAAACAGCCAGCAGGGGCATGCATGAGAGTTCCAGCACTAATCCTGCATGGACTAAGCCCTGGTATGCAGATCACCACATTTGCAGGAGAAATCCATGTAAATGAGGTGATTTTGCAATCCAGGAAGTTTGTAATAGTCCATGCAAGACTAGTGCTATCTGCAGAAATGTACTCAGTAACCAAGTATATTTCTGCAGATTCCAAAATGAAGCTATGACAGTTCCAAATAAAGGCTGCATATCATTGAGGAAGCATGCCAATGGCCAAGTATAAGGCCACTGGCATTGCAAACTGTTTAAAAAATAAAAAAATAAACTTTTAATTACTTCTTTGCCGATCTCGCCTGTTTAAACATAGGGCAGCGGTGTGCAAACGGGATTGGGAGGTAAGAAAATAAACTTAAAATGAGCATTCTAACTAAAATCAATATTCTGCCATGCAAGTCAATGGCAGGCAGAAGACAACGTGGCCAATGAGTAGTGGTTGCTAAGGGGGGAGGCTCAGTGTGGGACATGTAACTGTGCATTAGCAGGCAATCCTTTGTAAATGAGGGGAAGGATAGTGAATCCCAGATTTCCCCAGGGTGTGAGGCAGGTCCCAAGAGTGTAAGAGTAGAAATAGCTGGGTGCAAGACTAGGATATAGATGACATCATGGGTGTGTGTGTCAGACATACTGTAAGTGGATTGGAGCCCTGTGGCTCGGGACTGCTCCTAGCTTAGCACAGCTAAACTAGAGGTGTGTCCAAACTGCCTAGCATGCTTTTCAAAATGTAAGCTGGTGTGTGCACCATGCACAGGGTCTTATAGGAAGAAAAAGGAAGTTAAACCAGGAAATAGCAGCTCTGTGCACATTTGAGCACTCTGTGCGGAGCACACACAGGCTTAAACAGGGAGGCATTGGGAAGAGAAAACAGCAGTAGGAAGGTAATCAAGGAGAACTAGCTTAGCTGACAGGTGAAATGTATCAGAAACAACTAGTTACACAGGCAGCAGCCCAGCCCAGCACACCACTATAAACTATGCAAACACCTTTCCCCATTGTTTTTCCCAAAACCTTTACACCACCGGTGTATACAGATGGGGAAATTTTACAAAACGAAAGCAAGAGAAAAAATGTTAGGGGCTGCTTTTGCTATCATAAACAAGCATGTGCAAGAGGCTGAGGGTGGTGAGGATGTGAATGCTGCTGAGCAACCCACAGTGAGGAGATGGAGAAGAGTGTACAGACCCAGGGTAACCTACCAAGGGCTACATGAGCTGGACATAGTGGGGCGCTATAGGGTGGACAGGGACCTCCTACAGCAAATTGTTGAGCTGTGGCGGTCGTGCCTCACACACAGAACTAACTGAGGGGAACCCATCCCAGTGGATACCAAGGTATGTGTAGGCCTAAGAATACTAGCTACAAGTACCTTCCAAAGGCCAACTGGGGATATGATGGGGAATTCACAGGCATCAGCATCCAGGATACTCACCAGTTCCTGGATGCCATGTCAGCACATGTCAGTGAGCACATATATTTCCCCATCACTCATGAGGCATTGGCCAGCAATATGTGTCTCTTCCACCAAATAGCAGAATACCCTGAGGTAGTGGGTGCAATAGTCTGCACGCACATATGCATTAAAGCACCACCAGGTGAGCGGGGTAGGGTCTACATCAACAGCAAGGGCTTCCCCTCCATCAAATGCCAGGTTGTGTGCGATGCCCAGGGCATAATAATGAATGTGTGTGCTGGCTGCTCTGGAAGCTACCATGATTTTCACATCTGGCATCTGATGCAGCTGTATCAGACATTTGCCAATGGGGACATCCCACACGGTCACCTAGTGGGTGATGCTGGATACACACTGGAGCCATGGCTGATGACACCCATCTGAAATGCCAACACACATGAACAGGAACTCCATAATGAGGCACACGCACAAACATGAATCATAATAGAGCATGTGTTTCGGATGCTCAAGTCACGGTTCAAGTGCCTGGACACATCCGGTGGAGCCTTGCAGTACTCACCAACTACATGTCCTTGTGTGTGCCATGCTACACAATATGATCCTGCGGAAAAATCTGCAGCAGGAACAGCATAGGGCAAAACCACACAGCCCCCCACCAGTGGCAAGGCCTGCACAGGCACAGAGTGACTCAGAGGAGGAACAACCTGAGCCTGCCCCAGTAGGTAGAAGGAGGCATGCCCAGTATGCCCTGGCCTTGGCAAAGAGGCAACACATAGCACATGCACTGACACAGTAGGGACCCAGGGAATGACACCTTTTTCTGACTCGCACATACAGTAAAAGGGATGCCAAACATGACACTACCTGTGCTCAACCATGTATAGGGAGTGTACTATGTGCATCCGACATAGGCAGCCCTGCAGCAACACCCTTAATACTGGGACACCCACAAGGTAAGTGACTCACACATGCCAGTTGGGGGGGGACATACCCAGCAACAGTCACAGCCAGCAGGATAGGTGTAGACAAACACAAACAAATGCTGTACTATGGTCTCTGAATGACCCCTATGGGTAACCCCTCTCCCAGGCATACACAGGCAGACTACAGCAGCCCAGGCAGTTGGATGTAAGTTGTGAAGGCTAGGAAGTCAGAAACTAATATGTAGGTAGTTAATGCTAAGATCTGTAGTACACTGGTATGCCTGTAGCCAGCATGATAGGTAAGACCACAGACTGAAATGGTGTACCCGACATACCAGTACAGTCCTAGCAAACGTGTAAAAGTGTCAGGTGTGCCCCACCATCCTACTTACACTTATAGTAACAGTCAGGTGTGCCCACCACCCCTGTGTAGAAATGTAGAAACAGTCAGGTGTCCTCCCTGCTATGCAAAAATGTAGCAACAGTCAGTGCCAAATTACTGATGTATACTCTACAGACACAGCATGCTACCTGTCAGTGTACAACACAAAGGTCAGCACCGCAGTACAAACTACCTGGACTTGATCCATACATGCAATATAGATGGCCATACTGGGCATGCTCACACACTTAAACACATGAAGGCCATGTCTGCAAACACCAGTGGAACAGACATATTTGGCAGTTGCAGTTCTTATTGCAGACACATGTCAGTATGCACCACTCCTGCATTGCACACACAGTGGATGGGAATATAGACATATATGTAAGGACAACACACTATAATAAGCCAAACATAGATGGACATAGATGTGTGGAAGATGGTGACCATGACAAGGAGCCATTTGGGCCTGTCCCACCCAGCACACAGCCAAAGGGCCCCAAACACATAAGGTGCATGTGTCACTCACTGCAGATACTAGCCACCAGTATCTGTCAGCATGAAAGACTATATGGTGCACGTGCCAGCTGTGCAACATGACTGTACAAGAAAGTAGTCACCTAGTAGCTGCATACATGTACCTGTGGCATATGACCCCATGTGTGCCTGCATGTGGCATGACAACCCCTACATGAATGGGTTACGGCCCATGCACACACCACCCTCCCCATAGCAGTATTATGACAAGCCTACTGAGGTCATCCAATGTGAAATACACCTTTGGGAGAGCTGTAGCTCAGTAATCCCCATGGTGCGTCCCATAACTGCATACTGTTGTAGTGATAAACTAGTTAGGTAGTAGTTCTAACCCCAGACTTGGTGAGTGTGTGTTTATGTGCGTGTCTCTCTGTCTCTGACTGTGTAGAGCAAAATGCTTTTTAGGCTACTCACACTCCATACAATTCATATACTCAACTTTTGCAAGGCTGCTGATGTCACTCACCTAGCAATACACCTCTGGGAATACCATAGCCCAGTAATCTCCATAGCGTATCCTGTAACTCCTTACTGCTGCAGTGTGATAAAATAGTTAAGTAGGTGTTCTAACCCCATACCTGGCAACCGTCTGCGTGTGTGTGTGCGTGTGTGTGTGTGTGTGTGTGTGTGTGTGTGTGTGTGTGTGTGTGTGTGTGTGTTTGTGTCTGACTGAGTAGAGCGCAATGCTTTTTAGGCCACTCACACTCCGTAAAATTCATATACTCAACTTTGGCAAGGCTACTGATGTCATTCAACTGGAAATACATCTCTGGGAAAGTAATAGCCTAGTAATCCCTATAGCGTGTCCTATCACTGCATATTGCTGCAGTGTGATGATGTAGGTAGGTAGTTGTTCTAACACCAGACTTGGTAACTGTGTGTGACTCTGTCTCTAACTGGGTAACGAGCAATGCTTTTTTAGGTTACTCACACTCCTTAGAAGTCATATACTCAAGTTTGGCAAGGCTGCTGATGTCACTCATCTAGAAATACACCTGTGGGAAAATCATTGCCTAGTAATCTCTGTAGTGCGTCCTGTAACTGCATACTACTGTAGTGTGATTTAGAACTGTGGTAGGGTTCTGTCTCCATCCATGGCAGTTCTGGATGTTTTGTGTGTGTTGCAATGTCTGTGTATGGAACAATGCATCATAGGCTACTCACTCACAGTGCATTTCAAATGCCCTACTTTGCCAATCCTGCTGTCATTCATTGTGAAGTACAACTTTGGGGCAAAAGTTCTTTAGTAATCCTTGTGGTGTGGCCTGTAAGTGCTCTATGCTGTAGTGTGGTATAGACCTTGGTCAGGGGTTCAGTACCCACCCATGTCAGTTGTGGATGTTTTGAGTTTTTCTTACTGTCTCTGTAGGGAGCAATGCATTTTAGGCTAGTCATTTGCAGTACAGTTGAAATGCCCTACTTTGGTAAACCTGCTGATGTCATTCAATGTGAAATACACCTTTGAGGAAGGACATCTCTAGAAATCCCTGTGGTTCATCCCATAACAGCTCTTTGCTGTAATGTGAAATCAGCCTTGGTCAGGAGTTCTATACCCACGCATGTCAGATGGGGGTGTTTTGTGTGTGTCTCACTGTCTGTGTAGGGAGCAGTGCATGTTAGGCTAGTCACTTGCATTACAGTTGAAATGCCCTACTTTGGTAATCCTGCTGATGTCATTCACTGTGAAATACACCTTTGGGGAAAAAGCACTCCAGTAATGTCCATGCCACGTACTATAACTGCATAGGGCTGTAGTGTAATAAATTAGTTAGGTAGGGGTTCTATTCCCAGACATGACAGGTGTGTGTATGTTTGAAACTTGTATCCTGTGTAGAGGTGAGTGTGGGCAATGTGGAGGGGGTTTTGCTTATTTATTTTATGGTGGCCCTACTATATATCACAATGTCAACCATACAGGGATAACAGATGCAAACTAGCTGGGAAGCTGGGGTGCAAAGCCATACCCATACATATGACAACAAGGCCAGCCAATCAAAGTTAGCAACCCCACTATTACCCAGAGCACACAATCAATGCATTTGTCATATGAACACACATGCCTAGGCAGTGGCCAATATGTGGGTAGTACACTGCATATTGGCCACTGACAGTAGCTATGCAGGGATAGCAGTGGGCTACAGAAGGCATGTCACCCTGCCCATCAGTCCAATATGCACGTACATGCAGACAGTCCACCTCTACCATGTTCCCCAATAGACAACTGCACCACCTGTAGTGCATTCACATGTGACTCATAATGGACATACCATGCCTGACAAAATGCTCTATATGGACAGATGACACTGACATCAGGGAATGCTGTTGGCATGCCATCAATGTAGGTGAAGGGTAAACCTGCTGCCCATTACCAGTTCCCGCCACAGTTGGGCAAGACTGACACATCTGATGATAATCTGTGTTCACAATATGGGCCAGACACCCCAGATACAGTTCCATATGTCATTGTACATGCATGCATGTGGGAGGTGTGCACATCCCAGACACGACCCATGTCATGGACTAAGGAACACATACATGGCATGTAGTGTACAGCATTGGTCACACACAATAGTCACCCAGATGACTGGATGGGGGATGCAATACCCACCTGTGTGGGCAAATGCAGTAACTACAGGCCTGAGCCACAATGTAGACCATTGTCATGTGGCCTGATGCCAAGGTATACCCATTGCCTACCCTTGTACAGCCTGCTGGAACAGTTGACCACCACACACCCGTGTAGACATGCACCCATGCATGTCAGAACTGACACCCTGTGTGTTCATGTGTGTATGTCCACATCCACACTCACTACAACCCCCCAGGGCATACTGAAGCATGCTGTCTAATGTCTGACATCTCCTCAAACTCTTTGCCCATATGGCCTCTGTATGACCTGTGTGGTGCATGTGATACCTGCACATTGATGTGTTGTGGCAATCCCATTAGTGATAAGTTGCACTCCTGTCCCTGTCAAGTGTGTCAATGTGTGTGCGTCCCTGTGTGAGTGTGCCTGTGTTGACGCTCACACCTGTTCATGCAGACAGGCACATGTACAACACCTACCGTATATCTACCATATCCCTGTTGCAGATGTCACTCACCGTCACATATATGTTCTGAGTGCTCCATATCAGGTAACCCATGTGGTGCATCCAATAACTGCATCGAACTATGATAGCACTACATAGTTGTCAGGGCTTTGATACCCTGTGCTGATAGGTGCATGACACAAACATGCTTCAGTTTTACACTCTCACCCCTCCCTGACATGTATTTGCTTCTGTCTGCCTCCCCCACTCCCTCTCTGGTGGATGTGGAGACCCACACCTGCCTTGCACAGGCAGCAGCATGTGTATTTTACATGATGCTCGTGATCAGCTGATGGCCTCTGCATGAATTGCTGCCCTCCCCTAGTATGTGGAACAGCTGTGGTAACAATCCCATAGCCAGTTGCATGGAAACACACTCCAATACCTAGGAACATCATGGTGGTGTTGGGCCTTTTCAGCCACTGTTAGCAGGAACTAGATCTGTTGTTTGGTAAACAGCATCTCAGATGGATTGGGGATTTACGTCTAACAACATACACTGTGGAAAAAGGGCAACAAACAGGAGGGGGATGTGCCTAACCTGACTACAGACTGTAAGTGCTGCTATACTGCATTTGGAGTAATGTTGGTTTAACAGTGTTTGTTTGGATATGCCTGTCATACATGTAGTAATACCTGCCATGTCAGTTCCATGTATATGAGGAATCCCCATCTGCAGGGTCATCTGCAGACTGGGCAGTGTTGTGCCTATGGTTTCATGTGTTAGCCACAGTGCATCTATCTGTGGAATGCAGACGGTAGTGTGAGGATTGCAGTCTGTAGATGGTGAAGGCTGTGACAGTTACTGACTTCATATCTCTCATAGGACATATGTTGCAATAAACACAGTAACAATGGAAAATATACACGGTTATCACAGCAACATGTCTATACTGGCCTTGTGTATGTGCTGTCAGCCACACCACTGTCAACCTTTGTACATATGATGTGCATGAAGTGGTGCATATGTGCTGTACACCATAAATAGTGTCATCATATCTGATAACAAGCCAGTGATATATCAGATTGCTACACATGTCATGTACAGTAGGGGTTATATTTTATGACATATGCTGGACATTCTCTGGATGTTTGTACAGTACTGAGGTCTGTGTAGTGATGGTGAATGTCAACAGTGTGTGTATTGTTAATAGGTACTTTAGCCTGTGTACAGACTGTGGTAGATGTCATTGTTCTAGCTCCCCTTCTATCAGATGTTACATGCTGCCCCACTGTATGGTACTGTTTTGCTGTACATGTTTGTAGGGCCATACACTCACATGTGCCATACCACAGACAGCCATCAGACCAAAGTGTGTAGCAGCCCAGTATATGTAGGGACATTCTGTGAGTGGCACATATGAGGATGGTGTAGAACAGATAGTCCATATATTGTAATATTATGCTAGCTTACCATATGTGGCTGTGGCTGTGTTCACATTGGTTGTGGTTATGCACTGTTACACAGGTGTATCTTGCCCTGTGCTGTGACATGGCTGTTGAGCCTGTTATATATGCAGGTACATGTGCATTCCCCCATACGACATGTAGGCCAGTGTTGAGCCAGTGTGCATGTAGCCTGCACAGTGCATTGTTACATGCTTAGCAGCTTAGTGTACTTAACCAGTGGGATGTCATGTGCAGATACTTGCCAGATGTGCTGCTGCCGGGCCTCCATTAAATGTCATGTATGTCAGACAGAGCAGTGAGATGCTGTACAGATGATATGTCCATATCTAGTGGGTAGAATGTGCCCATGGCACCCCTGTACCAGCAGTCATTATGTGTCAGGCCAGACAGGAGTGTGTGAATCCAACACCTATGGTGCCAAATGTATACCAGTGGTTATGTGTTATATCAATCTACATGGTTGTCTACATCCATATTGTCAGACCTGGTACACATGTGGTGTACTAAGGGAATATGTGTATACCTCTGGACTGTACAGGGTGTGTCCGAAGTTCCATATATAATGGCTAATATCTCTGCTGCACTCTAAAGAGGCATTACATGCTAGCAGCGGCACTTTACAATGACTTCCTTAGAATGTCTCTCAGTAGCCAATGGCACACATGTTATAAGCAGATTTCAGCATCAACACACACCATGTCTGTGAAGACATTCCCAATGACAGTAGCAACAGTCTAGTAATATACCTGCTATACATACCTGACATCCCCTTGCACTATGACATTGGGACTGTAGGGGCTGGGGAACGGCTATACTCCATGTCCAGGACATATGGTGGAAATATATGTACATATAGCTATCCAGATAGCCATATATATATATATATATATATATATATATATATATATATATATATATATATATATATATATATAAAATGACACATGTGTACTACATTCAGTTACCACTATCATGGCAACCACCCACCATAAATCCCTAGAGCATGTTGGCGTGGTCACTTTACATTTCCTGTGTGATGGCCATCCTTCCTGTGTGTGGGCATCAGTGATACAGACAGCAGGTAGCAATACCTCTCACAGGAGAACTTACACACTCAGAGTGGCCACATATTTGTACGAGAATCAGGAATTACAGACAGACTGTGAGTAGAGTTGTGTTATGCTTTGCATAGTACTGGTGTTACAGGGTGTGTGTGTGTGTGTGTGTGTGTGTGTGTGTGTGTGTGTGTGTGTGTGTGTGTGTGTGTGTGTGTGTGTGTGTGTGTGTACATACTAGTGTACCTTGGAATGCAGTCTGTCTGCACAGCTTAGTATTTTGGGCCTATCCTCTTGCTGGACAGAGGTATGCCTATCATGTATTTTCTGTCCACCACACAGGTCCTATGTCAGATATTACACCTGCAGTGTGTGTGTGTTGCGTGCTATCAGTACATGGCTACATCCATTTCTATTACTAACCTCAATTCCCTGACTAAGGGTAATTTGCAGACTATCCTGTAACACCAGCACCTTGCTTAGTGTATGGCAAAAGTGTTCCACATATGTGCCTGTGTTCCAGCCTCTGTCCTCCATCTGCATACCAAGCTTTGCACATATGTCATGCTGTTGGTGGTTGTTCTGTAGTGGGCTGTGAGCATATCACACTGCCATTGCTACCATTAGTCCACTGCTGTTGTATCTGCCACACATACAGTGGTGCTGGGGCCATATATGTGTGGTGTCACCTACACAACACATGTGTGCCCTTATGCACTGAAAAGGCCAGTGTATATAACATTGGTACATGAGTCTGTATTAATGAGTCTAGGTGGGGAGCACCTTAAATGACCTAGGCTGTTACAAAATGTGGGGATATCAGGGGTGAGCTGCCACAAGGTATCTGGATGTACAGTACCATATACTCCACCTATATTGACATTACTTACATGACTTGGGGTACTGCAAGCCTACTGCCTCCTACCATACAGACTGTTCTGTTTGTTATGCCTTGTTATGTACCAGTTACAACACAATTGATCATAAAACATCTTTACCTTCTACAGGGTTTGTACAGAGTGTAGATAGAGGCTGCTGAACTACATACCTGCAGTACATACTGTTGATTGTGTGGTACCCTGTGGCCCAGTCTGTCTTCAATATTGTACATTCTGAAGGGCTTGGCCTGGACAGCAACAGTTGTGAACCTTTCCAGACTACTGTATTAATTTAACTGTTTCACAGTTGCAGTACTCTGTTTATATGGTTGTCAGTATCTGAACAGCTATATGACATGGCATATTGACATTTTATAGTACACAAATAAAGGATTCCCATTTCTGCAAACCTGCGTATAGAATCTTTCCTATGACCTATCTATGGGTATATCCAAATAACCTTTTCTTGAGGCACAACATGACAATAAGAAGCTTGACTTTTTATTAAACACACTGAACTAAAGAACTAAAACAATAAAACATCCAGTAAGCGCTTTCACATTCTCTTGAATGCTTCATCAGACTGTTAAAAAAGCTAAGCCATTTCTACATTTAAATACCTTTGCTGTTACTTCATCAACCAATCATTATTGTTCCTTACTTGATGACATCAGTGCTTAATTGATTAAAAAATTAACTAAAAAATTGCTGGCTGAAATTCATGTTCAAAACCTCTGTGATTCTTTATATTAAAAACAAATATTTAATTTATAATAGATGCTTCAGCCTCATGCAGCTTAAAAACATATGTACACATCTCAAACTATATGTTCCACTATTTAAAAAAAAAAAACATGCTTATGTATAAATTTATACTATAAAAATATAAATATATCACATATATATGTTGTTTATTAAAAGATTAAGTGAGCCATCCTGAAAAACGCTAGACTAATAGCTTATAAACAATGTTAATGCCTGTTGTCCCTTGCTATCAAGAATGGTTTTATAGACACCCTGTCATTCAAACCAGATAGTCTATCTGCTTGTAACCTCATGATCCACCTTGTCGCTCTTTGTTCAGTGTAGTTTCTATGATCACTTAGCCTAATGTTCTTATATACAAACTCAATCACAGTAAATTTAAAACCATGTGTACTCCCTTCATTTATAACATGTCTAGCTAGGGCATAGCTGTCATCTTCCCTGTTTATAGCATAGACATGTTCTCTAACTCTTTCTCGAAGGGTCCTGTTTGTCTTTCCTACATAAAAATGACTACATTTTGTGCAGACTGCTAGGTATATTAAATCCCGTGACCTGCAGTCTGCATAAATTGAAAAATTATACGATCTTCCACTATCAAGATGGACAAAACTATTGCTATTAGACATGTAACTGCACTGGTTACATGTCCTACAAGCATAGGTCCCTTTTCTATCCGATGGTAACACCAATTTATTATTTTTCTCATAACATAATAGTCGTTTGAGTGATTTTGTATTCTTGTAAGTAAATCTAGGTTTATCACCCACAAGTCGCTGTATATCATCATCTATTGTGAGAATATTCCAGTTTCTGTGGAAGATCTCCCTGATCTTATTATTATTATTTGTATACGGTATTACTGGCTGTTGTGGCCTGAACAAGGCTCTTCTTTCATTTTGATGATCTATCTGTCTACCTCTGTATATGTAGGGTTTTCCACTTACTCTCCTATCTACAACCTCTTCCTGATGCAAACTCCTTCTTTCTTCTGATGTATACCCTCTCTCTTTGAATTCATTAGATAAGGTCTCTATGGTCCCTGAAACCTAGTCTCATCTGTGGTGAGTCTAGAGACCCTAAGTGCTTGACCCTTTACTATATTGCAATAGATATATGGGGGGAGCATACTAGTGCGATGTAGCAAAGAAGTTCTTCTACATTCTTTTCTGAATAACTGTGTTTGTACAGTGTTGCCTTCTTTCAGTAGTATGACATCCAAAAATTCAATTTTGTGTAGTGACCATTTCCCTGTGAAAGAGAGGAAACTTGTGGTGCCATTTATATATTGAATGAACTCTTTTAGTGTCTGCTCATCACCTTTCCATACTAAATAAACATCATCAACAAACCTTTTATATAATAATATATTTGTCTCATAATATGGACTACGTATAATATAGGTGTATTCCCAATATGCCATAACTATGTTTGCGTATGAATTTGCACAAGGAGTGCCCATTGCCACTCCTTTCTCCTGGATAAAATATTGGTTTTCATATGCAAACACATTATTTTTTTAAAACCAAATCCATTAGCAAAGCACATCTTATTATTCGTTCTCTTGGCATATCTTTCTCAATCAAGAACAGCCATCATAGTGTGTGTTCTGTACCTCAAGACATGTATATTAGTATGGCAAACAGCTGGTGGTGGAAGTAATGAAGTTATGATAGACACATGAGTTTCTGACCCCCACCACCTTCATCCTGAATATATATATATATATATATATATATATATACACAGTTGAAAGCAGGTGTGAAATGGATGGTTATGACTGGTGTGAAATCCATGTTGGGAACACATTGCCCTTGTTTGTGAAGGTGGGATTGGTATGTTGGGGAAGGATAGTATGTATATTTGGGGAGGTAGGTTGGATTGGAAGACAGACAAGACAGCATACAGGGGCGGTATATGACACACGTGGTGGGTAAACACCTTGGATGGGGATGGGTATTTGGAAAGTGAAAGACCATGAGCCCCCAAATGGAAACAGTGGGACCAAGGTCCCCACCCATGGGCAGTCACAACTGCACCTTCACAGCCCTTAAGGTGCCTGAGCTGGGGGCTGAGCAGGAGGAGCATGTGGACCCTGTAATTGTGTACCAAAGGCCTCAAGGTGGTGTAGCACATCCCCATGTCTCTGTGGAGCTCCCTATGCACCAGACCCTGGACCTGATTTCATGTGACAGGATCCTGTCTGTGTGTGCTGCCAGGGGGGGAAGAACACCATCCCTTGAGGTGGTTCCACCTGAAGGTAGTGCAGGACCAGCAAATGATGAGGTCCCAGGGTGGGTCCCAGATTGCTGTGGCCTGGTAACATGGCCCAGTGAGGTGGGAGAGGTGGTTCTGCTGAGAACAGGCTTCCCAAACATGCTATTGTGTCCAGTTATAGAACATATGTGGGTAGTAATAGTCCACACAATACAGGATTACTTCTAAAAGCATGCATAGATATCCCCATTAACACAAAACACCAAATTTGGAGCAGTCCATAGCAAACAGAACACATGCATATATGGAACCATAGTGGCCATTACAATGGCATGCAGGTGGAATTGTTAGCAATAGGCCACCAATGACAGTGTTTCAACATGGAACATGACTAGAAACACATTGCACTATTTGTCATACAATACAATATATATCCCAACAGTAGGTTTGCTGCAAACATATCCACTGAGTTGTCTGTTCAGATTATTTTTACAGATATGGTGGGGGGAGACAGAGATCTCAATTAACAATTATTATATCCTTGCAGTATGAGGTTTTCAGCCATATTTTCCTCTTTATGTCTTTCAGGCATCATGTCTAGAGAGCGGCTGCCAGTTTATTCCCCTCAGGAAAATTATGTGATTATTAACAACCTGGTGCAGCACCAACATGTCCTCTTTGGCCATACAGCCTATGATCTGCAGGGAGGATTGCCCTGTGGAACAAGCTCATCCACAGGGTAAACGATGTCGGCCTGCATAACTGCAGTTATGAGCAGGTCTGACATCGGTGCACTGTCCTCATCTGCCATGCTCGTCAACATGCTGCTGCAGTTAGGAGGGACCCGCTGGCCACAGTGGGCAGGGGGGTCATGCCATCCAGCTCCCCTCGACATATGCTGAGGAACTTCTTGCCCGCCTTGGGGCACCTGCCCACCAGGAAACCCAAGACCCAGCTGATAGCATTGTGGAGGTGGATGCTACCCACACAATAGATGAGGAGTGTGCAGGTAAGGCTGCAGGGCACATGATTAGACCACCATTGCTTATCCAGCTGCATCTGTAAAGTTTAATCATGCATATGTGAGATAAAATATATATAGTCTGTTGCTGCAATGTAGTAATGAACAAATGTGCATAATCTGTAGTATTGTGAGTTTGTACTGTTGATGTACTGAAATGCTGCTCTCACCCTTTACCAATGCCACAGGTGTGGCTACTGACATCACATCTCCCACACAACTATGTAGGCCCCTCAGGTATACCTCTGGGGCAGCAGCCTGTAGCTGGTGAGTATGGTGTTGTTTGTTCAGGTTTGCCAATACACCGGCCATGTTATGGCCATGGTATTTGCCGTGCACACATTTAACACACCAACCCATAATGCATGCTGTACATGTTCACTTATTGTTTCTGTTAACTGCACTGCATCACAGTGGTCACCATGGTGGCATATCTGAAGGGTATGTAAGAGTCTTGCAATATAACTAACAAACTGTCATTGCAAGATGTGTGCACAGAGATGAACATAATGGTGGGACAAATGGCGTATAGCAGGAACATGTCTGAAACATCACCCTTCTACAGTGCTACAACAGTATATATACCACTATTACAATGGCAACTGTTACAGATCTACACAATGGCGTATCACAATACCACATTCCACAACCCTTACAATCTGTAATGTGGTCTTAACATGAGCAATGAATGTGTAATATGGAATCCTATGTTAGGACACAAATATGGGGAATACATACATTAATAAACACTGGAAGCATATGTGTGCATACACTCCAAATAACATATTGTGGGAGCAACTTTTGAGGTACTGATAGCATTCACTCTTCATGAGTATGCACCTTCCATCAAGTACAGGTTCTCAATGTCACACCAAGAAATGGTCTGCTGTCCAAGATGTATGTCCATCACATTTGCCCACTCACCTTCAACAGAGGCAGCCGTGGCTTACACACATCTTACAAGCCATGGAATGGATCCCATACCCAACAGGTAGCATACAGGAGTGGGATATGTAGCCTTACCTCACCATTGCATATACCATGACACACAATGCAGACAGTCATGTATATGATGAGGAAATATGGGACAACATTAATGCAGAGAATAAACAGATGGCCATCCAAGACAGATGATGACATGTTGCAAACTGGTCATAGAGGCAGCCTAGAAACATGCCACAACACTGGGGAGT